>NC_067398.1:632943342-633243342 GCF_016432865.1 Antechinus flavipes
ATGGTCCAAATATGTTGGTCTCAGTGTCTCTGAAGATGAAAATAGATCAGTATATGAATACAAATAGATTTGTTCCATTTTCCATATATTTATTGTCCTTCCAGTTTTACTCATGAAGGCTTTTGGGGTAAAGGGATTTAGTTGTTTCTCCTATCAAGGTTTGTATAATTTGTTTTAATTTCTAGTATTTTGTATATTTTAATGAGATGATGCAGTGAAGATTACCACATCATCTTCTTCAGTACTTTTTTCGCAAATGATTTTGCATTCTAAAATGGCATCAACTTTGGCTGCTCTATATCTCCAAGTAGCAAGATTGTTTGTTAAGGGAGTTTCTGATTTCTTGTCCTCCTTATTGTGGTGACTGTGCTATCAGAATCATCATTACATCAAAGAGTATTTCTTGGCTATTTATTGTGCTGGGAATTAAAGAAGATACAAAGAAATATGAGATTTATCTCTCATTCCTAATAAACTCAGTATCTTATTGGAGAGATGGGATAAGCTAATGTAAGTCCCATTTTAGCCTAGATAACTGGGTGAGAAAATGTCTCAATCCATCAATAACATATAGACTTAGGCTAAATGCTAAAAAGGTCTTTGAACTAAAAATGATCATTGGGAAAGAATCACATTAAGACAGGCTGAGGAAAGCTGGCCAACACCTTAGGATTTTCTATAAATTATAGATAACTTAAAAGAAACAAGTTGAGTTGATTTCCAGAAATCAGACCAAAATATGACTTTCTGGCACCTCTCTGAAAAGGAACTGCTGGGGGAAAAGAGAGATGGCTAAGGTGTCTTTTTTTTTTCTTTTTGACATTTCCTGATCACCTCCAAGGTCCCCCACATCTTGACCAGAGGGATTTTAGGGGGAGGGGTGTCTGGATATGTTTCCATTGGCATAGATATTTTCTTCTACTGAGGAAGACTGGCAAGTATTCAACAGTTTTGAAGAATTTTGAAGAGTTGCAGGGACACTGGCATATTAAATTATTTCCTCATGGTCATATAGACAGCAAGTGTCAAAAATGAGACTTGAATCCAAATCTTCCTGCCTCTGAAGGGAAAGAAAGGAAGTAAATAAATATTTATATTGCATCAACCATGTGCTAAGTGCTTTTATAAATATCTCAATTTCTCCTCACAACAATCCTGTGAGGAAGTCACCACTATTCTTTCAATATTTACAGTTGTAAAAACTGAGGCAAATAGAGGTTAAATGGCTTGCCCAAGGCCACACAGATACTAAGTGTCTGAGGTTAGGCTTGAGCTTGGGGTTTTTCGCTAAATGCTAATTATTGGGTGAAGAGTTCTCTTCAGAGATAACATTGAACAGAAGCTTGCGCCTGAGTTCAAATCTAGACTGAGACACTTCCCAGCACTGTGACCCTGAAGAAGTCACTTAAGTGCTATTTACCTCAGTTTTTTTCCTATTATAAAATGTTGATAATAATTACATTTACTTTGCAGGTTTGTTGTGAGGATCAAATGAGTTAATATTTATAAAATCAAGTGCTTAGCACTCTGTATGGCATGTAGTAGGTGCTTAATGAATGCTCTTTCTTCCTTTGTATTATTATATTTCATTGCTTCTTACCAAAGTTACTCACAGTTACACAATTAGGGTTTAGAATCTATCATATTACCTGACCCCTAGCCTGGTGCTTATTCCCTATCTTCTCTTACAAATGCATGTACCTTGGAAAGTTCCTAAGTGGATCACAGACAATAATACTTCTCTAACAATCTAATTACACGTTGCAAAAGCATACTTTTTCTCTGATTATTAGACCTTTCCCTAGGAACATGAAATACTTTTATCCAGCCCTCTATATCCTCTTCTTTGTGTTATTTATGTATAGTTTTTCTAAGAAAATAGTAAGTATAGGCTCTTTCTCTCCAAGGACCAAGAATTGTGTAAAGAGAGGAAATGAAAAAGGTGTTTTGTTTCCCCAAGGGCAGCAGTCCCACATTGATATGAAACATCTTCTAGCAGCTGATCTATTTACTATCAGGTAGCTGTGGCCTGAAACTTCTGCAAAGCTCCTTTTATAACCAGAAGCTCTCAGGGCAATAGGTGAGAAACCTCTTCATGATGATTTGAAGGAGGTAATAGGGAGAAAAAGACAAGTATGTACTAGAAAAATTGGGAAATAGTCAGGGAAGGAAGAAGGTAATGAATTACAGGAAAAAGAAAAGAAGAAACAATGAAAAAGTCAATATGAACAAAACATCTATTTTTTATAATAATATCTTTTTATTTTTTCAAACACATGCAAAGACGGTTTTCAACATTCACCCTTGGAAAACCTTAACACTTACATTTTAAAGAATTTTTTTCTTTTATCTATTTTTCTAATTTATCATTTTTAAAAAACATTATTTAATTTTTTCTTTTAGTAGTATTTTGTTTCTTTCTAATTACAAGTAAAGATAGTTTTCAACTTTTTTATATAAAACTTTTTATGTTCAAAACACATATAATAGATTTCAACATTCACACTTGTAAAATCTTGTGTTCCAATTTTTTTCTCCCTCCCCTTCTCCTTCCCCTAGATAGCAAACAATCCAATACATATTAACCATGTACAATATTTCCATGCATTTCCCATATTTATCATGCTTCTGATATGTTATACATATACAATTCTTCTATACATATTTCCACAATTTCATGCTGCATAAGAAAATTCAGTTCAAAAAGGGATAAAGTAAGAAAAAAAGCAAAATGCAAGCAAACAACAATTAAAAATGTGAAAATACTATGTTATGATCTATACAGAGTCCCCAGTCTCTCTCTGAGTGTAGATGGCTCTCTCCATCACAAGACCATTGGAATTGGCCTGAATCATCTCATTGTTGAAAAAAGCCAAGTCCATCAGAATTGATCATCGTATAATCTTGTTGCTGTGTACAATGTTCTCTTGGTTCTATTCATTTCACCTAACATCATTAATATTTATTTCTGTAAGATTTTGAGTTCCAAATTTTTCTGCCTTCATCCCTTCCCTCTTCCCTTTTCAAAATAGCAAGTAATTTGATACAGGGAAAACATACCAATAAAGAAAAAAACACCAATAAAGAAAGATAGCTCCCAGAGTTAAGAAAGTCAGATTCTCATAAACTGCTTGCATTTTTGTTTTTCCTCCTGGATTATTTATACCTTCTGGATTCAATTCTCCCTGTGCAACAAGAAAACTGTTCGGTTCTGCACACATATATTGTATCTAGGATATACTGTAACCTATTCAACATGTAAAGGATTGCTTGCCATCTGGGGGAGGGGGTGGAGGGAGGGAGGGGAAAAATCAGAACAGAAGTGAATGCAAGGGATAATGCTGTAAAAAATTACCCTGGCATGCGTTCTATCAATAAAAAGTTATTAAAAAAAGTCAGATTCTCTTCTCACAAACATTGTAGAGTACATATATGGGCCTGTCCATCTGTAGTACTTCCAAAAATACCTGATTCCATCTTTATAGTTTATTCCCCTACAGAGTCAGATTGAGACTCCCTTCACATGTTAGTCAATGGTATTAGTGAATTGCTTTGGAAAAAAATTTTTTTAAATGTCATTACCATTGCTGGAGATTCTAGTGGTCAGCACTTTTGAATTCAGCTGGTTTCATTCACAGGTACAGACTCACAATTTGTTATTAGATTTATACTGGAAGCCTTTCCATATTAGTAAAAACCTACCTTGATTTCCTCAGCCACTGATTTCAAGAACCCAGGATCAAGTCAAATAGAGATATTGCAATAGGATCATTGATAGAAGAGACTTGCAAGGTGGTTGTTTAATAATTTGGGAGGAATAATCACATGCTAGCTGCTGGATATGATGGAGACCTTATTATGCACATTTCATCCTTGCACATAACAAAAATTACACAATTATTAGACCTTTCATCTCTGGCATTCCCATTCTTTTTTGCTACTGGATATGTACTCTTTGCCCTGACCTCTTATCCTGTATTTTTTAAAACCAATTTGGGAACAATTATCAGGACAATATGGTCCTTCCTTTCTTGACCATTACTCTTCTATATATGTTGTTTCTCTCATTAGAATATTTGTTTCTGAAGGGTAAGTATTGTCTTCACTTTTGTATTTATATTCCTCAAGCATGGTACAGTGAGTATAGAATAAGGTCTTAATAGATGCCTTTTCATTCATTCATTCATTTATAGAATTCTGATTATAATATCAACAATATTGATAATTATTATTATTAATAATTATTGTATTTATTTAATTTGAAGGTTTGGAAGAACTTTGCAAATACTGCTTCATCTGAGTCATCACATTTGAAGGCTCCTGATGGGAGGAGAATGCTAGAATGTGAGCTAAGTTCTAAAAGTATCCCTTCTTGGACTTCCCAAAAGACGTTAAACTTCTTGAAATCTTGGACTGTATTTTACCCTTTTTTATATTCTTACCCTTAGTAGGCACTCAATAAATGTTTGTAGATCCATTTCTTTAGCAGATAAGGCAACCAAAAACCTGAGAAGTTAAGTTCTTTGCTCAGGTTCACACAACTTGTCAATGTAAGAGGTGGAATTTTAATTTGGGCCTTCTAAATTTAGTGCTCCATCCACTACATTATGGTATGGATCCATAATGAACAATTAGGAGATAGGTTTATCTAGGAAGGAAATTAGTTAATTCTCAATACCCTACATTCTTTCTCTTGTTTCTTTTCCCTTCTTTGTTTGTTTGTTTGTTTTTTTAACATCCAGGCAGGTGATGAGCTTGAGAAAAAAAAAATTTTTGAATGACACATTAAAATTAAGTGTATAGTTACAAGAATACTCGAGTTGCAATCAAAAGACCTGATATTGAAACTTAGCTCAACTATTTACTACCCATGGAACCTTAAACAAATCCCTTCATTTCTCTGCACCTCAGTTTTCTCATTTGTGAAGTAAAATAAGGAGGATGGGCTACCTTTTCTCTTAGATCTCTTTTAACTCTCAATTTTATGAAATTACTTTTTAAAGTGGGGAAATTAGATAGGACTTTTAAGAACAACAAGCTTGCAATAATACAATGTACTCTCCCTGCCTGCCTCTTGTTTATTAAATATTCTTATTGACTCTAGCTTTTCAGTGCTTTGTGTTTTGTAGGCACTAAATTACAGTAACTGGATATCTTGCCTACACATGCTGACTGGCTATTTGAGGAATGATTGTACTTCAAGAAATACTTTCCCATGGGCTGCATATCATTGCAAAGCCAATTGTCAGAAGTACTGATGTGGCAAGGCCTTTTTGTGCAGAATAGCATTTATTTGGGAAAAAGCAGAAGTGACTCCCCCTTTCCTCAATCACTACAGCTTTAATCTTTTTTTTTTTTTTTTTTTTTTTTTACTGTTTAATTTTGCTTTGTTTTGTTTTTGAAAGTGGTCTCCTCTCCCAGGCTGAACGTGCAGTAGTGACTCACTGCTGATCAGCTCAGAAGCTTAATCCCATTCTATTTTTCTAATCAAGACCCACTGGATTTGTTGCTAGTTATATTAGAACCAGACTTAAAGCTAAAACCTGCTTGGGTTTTGTCCTGGAAGCTCAAAATACCTGACATCAAATGATTCATGAATTTCAGCTTCTCCAGAAACAGGGACTACAATTGTGTGTTATGCTTGGACCCTTGGTCTTTTATCTCACTCTACCATGGAGTGGTAGGGGCTCCCCTGGTTCCCCATGGAGGCTCACTGAAATAGAACCATTTAGGTTATGAGGATTTTTAAGGGTGGTTTAGAAGTGGCTTCTTGAGCTTCTTGGAAGGTGGCTTGATTGAGGGTCACAGATCATAGGGTACAGAACTGGATAAGACCTTAAAGGTCATGTACTCATATCCCCGCTCCATCCCTCCACTTTTTTTTTTTTAACTGAAGAAAAAACAAAGACCCAGAAAGGAGAAGAACTCTTCTCACCAAATTATATAAGATGGAAATAGTAGAGTTCAAATTTGAACTCAGGTCTTCTTATTCCAAGATCAGCCCTCTTTCTACATATAAAACGTTGATGCAGAATATTTCTATCCCTGTATTACAGTAGAATGTTAATTTTTTTGAGGGCAGGGACTCTTGGTTTTGTATCCTCTGGAACTTAGTTCAGAGCCTGCTGTATAGGTTACTAGAATCCTGCTGAATTGAATTAATATTAGAAAGAACTGGGTTCAAATCCTGATTTTAATATTTTCTGGTTGTGTGGTATTGGGCAATTCATCTCATCTCTATGAGTGTCAGTTTTTCCAAACTATAAAAGGAGGATAATCATATTTGCAACCACTTTCCTTATGAGGTTATGGAAAGAACCTATGAAATACTTGAAAAATGTGAGCTATTTTTGAGGGTCAGTTGAAAGATTGAGGGAATTTTTAGCCAGAAAAAGAAAATGTAAGCTTCTTCAGGGAAAGGTCTATTTTTTATTTTTTCTTTATATACTTAGAACTTACCCCTAAACTTTGTATATATACTAGTAGGTGCTAATAAATTCTTTTTGCACTATATTGGATCCAAGAAGATGGTGTTTAACTTATTATAGCCATGCTTTAGCCACTTTACAACAAAGTATACAAAATTCCTTTAAATTAATTCACTCATTTCACCATTGGAATAATCTCGTAAAGTAGATTATTATTCTTGTTATCTTTATCATTATTAATAATAATGTCATTTTATCATTTTTCTATATAGTTCATATAAAAATTATCTTAGGGCAAGTTGTAATATTACTATTTTCTTTTCTGTTTTTAATATTTTGAATACTATTACACAGGTTGATTAAATGACTTTATTGCAGCAAAATAAAAAATGTTAAAATGTAACTCTCTTTTTGTTGGCTTAATTAAAACATCCTCGTTTCCATTACCATAACAGACAGTATGATGGGAATGATGTGTACTATATCCTGTTCCCACATGATTTTGATTTCTTCTTTTTGTTATCTAAAATTTTAAAACTTTTTGTCTCATTCAGCTTGGAAATTAACAGTAAAAAAGCATTATACTTTTTTTTCTCCCTGAGGCAATTGGGGTTAAGTGACTTACCAAGGGTCACAAAGCTAGGAAATGTTAAATGTCTGAGGTCACATTTGAACTCAGATCCTCCTGACTTCAGAGCTAGAACTCTAGCTACTCCACCACCTAGCTGTCTCTAAACCATTATTCTTAAATTTTTATGTATAAATGTTATATCTGAGTAGATATGGGCAACAGTTCAACTTAAGGAAATGATCTAGTTGCAATGCAATTTTCTGGTGAGTCTGAAGAATATTTTAGGTCAATATTTATTACATGGAGATTTGTAGCTGGTTGTAATATTTAATAATTGATAAATGCAACTATGGAATTCAATAATCTTTAAATTGATTAAAAATTATTCTTTTAATCACTGGGACATTTTGGTTCAACCTTCATTTTTTTTTCCTTAGCCAAAATATTGTTTCTGGTGTTTATAAATTCTTAGAAGATTCAAAACCATAGATGTATTGTATAAAGTATACGTAAATGCATAACTGTTTTCTATTTGAAGGGAATCACCAGTGTGCACATTATTTGATAGTAGATGTATTATGTTTAGAATTATAGGACCATGGGGAATGGGTAAACATATGAAAGCATATGAATATTATTGTGCTATAAGACATAACAAAAAGGATAATTTTAGAGAAACCTGGGAAAATTTCTATTAATTAATATAGTGAAGTGAGCAGAAACAGGAGAACAATTTATGTCATAAAAACAACACTGTAAAAATTAACAATTTTTTATGACTTAAGAACTTTTGTTACACAATGATTAACCATGATTCTATAGTACAGATAATAAATAATTTTACTAATTTTCTGAAAGAGACATAATAAATTCAATACGCTGAATGAGGCAGTTAGAAAAAAGTTAGTATGGGAATTTGTTTTACTTAACAGTGCACACACATAAGTACATGTTTTATATATCCATACACATATACATTTATTCTATATGCAAGTATATGCATATATGTGTATATAAAGTTGTTACAACTATTTTGTTTTTCCATTAGAGAGAGGAATGAAGGGAGAAAAAAATAGATGCTAATTAAAAACATATTTTAAAAATTAAAATATAAATATAAAAATGATGGGATTAGGATTGCATCTGAAAGGAAGCCAGCAAAGCACTTTGCTAGTAATCAATATTGAAGCATTTGAGCCAATAATTATAGAATTTATCCAGCTTTTCAACTTTTCAGTTTTACAGAAAACTGAGTTTCAGTCATCTTTCTGATGTAACTTTAGTTGATCATAATGCTAACAGGAACCTGACTTTCTATTCCTTTTTTGATCCAACCACTGTTTTGTAGGGGGGGGGGGGAGTGGTTCTTATCATTAAAGAAATAATAAGGAGACAACCAGACATTTTCTGTATTCTCCTTCTTTAGAGATTGTTTGCCAACTTGCTTGTCTGTCCATCTCCCTCTTCCTCTCCCTCCCTCCCTCTCTCCCACACTCCCTTCCTCCTTTCCTCCTTCCCCCCCCTCTCTCGCTCTCTCTCTCTCTCTTTCTTCCCCCTCTCCCCCCTCTCCCTCTGCCTCTCTCTTTCTCTGTCTGTCTGTCTCTCTTGTTTGCTTGTTTCTCAAGACTCAACAATAAAGTTTCCAATTGAGGTTAAATTGTTCTTTTGATTTCTTGTGTTGCTTTGATTCCTTATATTACCTTAACTTTTTGACTTTTGTTTTGATGGAATCTAGTATTTTGAATAGACTTTTATTTTCTGGATTCAGCTTTTCCCTGTTTAATTGTCTTTAAATTTGGTGATATGATATTCACATTGTATACAACATGTAACAACTAGCTATTGATGTAATTTCCAAAACCTGTATTACTTCTGCCATGATGTTATTTGGCATCTGTAATTAAGCATATTTCTGGTTAGCTTCATCTTCCCTCTAATGATTCTTCCTGAGGAAAAGGTCACACTGCATATACTGCTGTGCACAAGTTTTCAAATATGTTTGTATATTGTGAAATATCATAAGAGTATGTGCTCATCAAGTTATGGTATATGTGAATGTTATGCAATATTATTGTTCTGTAAGAAACGATCAGCAGGATGATTTCAGAGAGACCTGGAGAGACTTACATGAACAGAAGCTAAGTGAAATGAGCAGGACTAGGAGATCATTATATACAGCAACTGTAATATTATTCGGTGATCAATTCTGATGGATGTGGCTCTCATCAACAATAGGTAAGTCAGACCAGTTCCAGTGGTTTTGTAGTGAATAAAGCCATCTGTCTCCAGAGAGTTCTGTGGGAATTGAATGTGGACATAGTATTTTCATTCTTTTTTGCATTTTGTTTTCTTTCTCATTTTTTTCTCTTTTGAATCTGATTTTTCTTCTGCAGCATGATATTTGTGGAAATAGTATGGAGGAATTGCACATGTTTAATATATTGGATCACTTGCTGAGTGAGAGGAAGGGAGGAAAAAATTAAAGCACAGGGTTTTGTAGGGGTAAATCTCAAAAATTATCCATGTGTATATTTTGAAAATAAAAAGCTATAATTTTAAAGAGTATGTGTTTATTCATGATGGTTATAACAAAAATCAGCTTTCTTAGGAGCTATAATCATTGTACTGACCAACCATACTTCAAGAAAACTGATGGTAAAGCATGAGTTTTTATTTTTCTTTCTTTTTCAATGGGTAGTGGAGGAAGATAATTTGTAATTGAAATTAGAGTAAAATTGAATTTAAAAAAAGAAATATGATGTCACAAAGGAGAAAGTAAATATTGAATTGATTATATATTTAAAAAGAAAAACAAGTTGCATATAGTAGAGATTCAGATCTTCATGTACAAATTCTCCATTCCATTCTGTGTTTATGTAAATGCCTGTTTCATTTGGTTTTTGTGAGGTTCATAATGAAAAATAAATTTAAAAATAAAAAAAGCAAATGGGAGCCTTTTTGAATTTCTGTTTTGGTTTACTTGGCTTGCTAGTTGGATTCATTCCATTATGCTTAAAAGGTCTTTTGAAATTCCAATGTAAATATGTCCATTTCCTTTTAGAAATCATATGAGATATGAGTATTGTTTTTGTCACACATTTCACTTTTAGATAGATTTTTTGAAGTTTGTATTAAGTAAAGATTTTCAGCGGCCTTAAGTCATTAAATTTTTTCTTCTCTCTTCAGATTTTAATAACTCCTGGTTTCATGTCTTATTTTATCTAATCCAGACTTGTTTAGGGATGAAGAAGAGTTTTTTTTTTTTTCTCTATTTTCACTGTCTTGCATTAGTCAGCAATGTATTGTGGTACAACTTGGATCAGAGAATTCTAATGACCAAAAACAGTATAAATCCCTTGCCTATAATTGGGAAGATCTCTTTCCAATTTTGTTATAATACTGAACTGGTACATAATAAAAGCATTGATATATTCAGTCCATTTTTTGTTCATTTGTGGTTTGTCTATTTTAGGGGTCAGCACTATCTGCATTGAATCATTTCTAGTAGGTAGAGTATTAATGCTTCTGATTCATTCTGGTTTAATTTTGTCTTTTTTGTGATACTCTAATAAAAAGGAACATTATTATTATTATTATTATTAATATTATTATATTCTCTATCATGTGTCAAACTGATTATTAGGCTGATTTCAAGTAAGGTCAACCTGAAAATCTATACTACCTGTCTGTTTCTTTACTTCCCAGAAGCAGTCATACTGAGTGTGGTGTGAACTCACTCACTAGAGTTCTCAGACACTAGTTGTCTAAAGTCTCTGGGTTCCTCCCAAACCTTCACTATTAATCTGAAGGTTGGGGGTAAGTGAATCTGGCCTGGAAGTAAATGAATTTTCTGCTTTCTTTCATCTTGGTTGACATACCTCCACTTTGCTGTTCCTTTCCTTCCACCCATTCCTGACAATGGCTTTGACTTTGTCATCAATATGATTGACATTTTGGAGAGATGGAAACATGATAGCCTTCTCAGCATATAAAAGGTGGCCATGTGTGAGAGAAATGAGACTTATTTTGCTTGAGTTAAACTAGGAACATGTACAAATAGATTTGATATTATAGCATAAAGTGCATGCGAGTGATATAAAAAAATAGTAAAGTACTTCAGAAGAGCAATTCTAAATTTCAACATGGAAATCAATTACTGTAGTTTTCTTTGTCTTCCATTTTATTTTGAGTTTGTTTTTCTTTCCTAGAAGAGGCATGGAAAATGTAGTGCAAGAGAAAGAATGCTAGACTTGGAATCAAATAATTGTAGAACTCTGAATTTACTATTTATGTGACCTTACAGGTTGCTTAACCTCTCTGGGCCTTTATTTCCTCAAGCAAACTATTTGGGGTTTATCTTCTTTGAGGTCCCTTCCCAACTCTAAATATATACTCTGATGAATTATTTGGCATAGATAAATGTCAACTCCTTCATCTGCTTTCATAAAATCAACATCACAAGTGCAAGATGAAAAGATGTGACTGGATAATAACTAGTAATAAGAGGGTTTTTATATACTTCATGCTTAATACAAGACAATAGACTTAACAAGGAAGGTAAAAAAAAAAAAAAAAGCCAATAATAATTTAATCCTAGACATCATTAATAGAAACCTAATTTTGACTTTGGGCATTTTCACTGTCTATATTCCATATCTGAAATGCTCTGTCTCCTTACCTCCAACTTTTGGTTTTCCTGACTTCCTTCGGGTCTCAGCTGTATTCCCATTATCCTTAAGAAGCCTTCTCCACTCCCCATTAATTCAAGGGACTTCTATCCAAGATTATTTCCACTTTATCTTGTTTGTACATAACTGGTTGTAGGTGGTCTTCCTGATTAGACTATGAGCTCCCTCAGGGAAGGGAGTTTGTCACCCTAGTGTTTAGTTCTTGATAAATGCTTGTTCACTTAGCTTGTTGACTACTGTAATCAGGAAAAATAAATTTGTCTAATCTTTCTTTCATACAATCTCTTATATGCATAAAGATAGTTATGGTGACCTCCTGGAGTCTGTTTTTATTAGAGTTTTTCTCCTCTTGCCTCCTGATCTTTTAAACAGTCCACATAAAGGATGATCTCAAGGTCCTTTTCCATCAAACTGATCCTATGTTGGGCATCAGAAACTCCTTTAACGGTGGGAGATAGTCTTAGGTTGCTTCTGAGAGTCCATGATAAGATGTTATGATTTTAGCTTTAAATGAAAACACACTTTCTCTTCCTCCCCTACTCCCTTTGCTTTTGAAGGAAGAAAATGACCATCTGAAAAACATTTACAAAGCTATGAAGTGCTAGTTTTGGTGCTGGTCAGTTTGTGGCAGTAATTTCAAATGGTGCCTCCCTTCCAACTAATCTGTCCAGTGTAATACAGGTAAGATGGACTCCCACTTCTCATTTTTTTCAGGGAGGGGAGATAAATTCTCTCCTCAGTACATAATCCCATGGGAAATTTTTCTTCACTAGTTTCTAGTAGCTTGACCTTTCCACAGACCAGAACATCCCACTGATCCTGGGATGATGCTAAAAGCACTAAGATTAATTAGCTCTAAATCCTCAAGAATAGCAGCACTGATGCTAGGAATTGAATTTAATGATCAAGCTAGTTTGTGATCTGCTAAATCATTGGTGTTTCTGGATGGGTGATGGGATATGACTCTTAGGACAGAGCTATGATTCTCAGCTCTCCAAGATGCATCCACTGCAGGGGGAAATCATGTTTAAAGTCGCCCTTTTAAAAAAAATAATTCAACAGATAATAACATCTTAAAAGGACAGGAAAAAAAAATGTTTTCTAAAGCAATTCTTTACTTTGTATTAACTGGCTATGATACCACAAGAGTCAAACAGCCTGTTCATAACAATATTGCTATTAATTATGATTAGCATTTACATGAAACAGTAAGGTTTACAAAGCATTTAACAAATGTCATCTAATTTTGATCCTCAAAAAAATCCTGAGAAGGAGGTGATATTATTCCTATTTTATAGAAGAGGAAACTAAAAAAGGTAGAAATTAAATAACTTGACTAGGGTTACACAGCTAGTAAGAGTCTGAACTAGCTTTTATCTGGAAACTGAGCAATACTTGTAATTTAGTTAGGTGCTGAAGTGGGAAGAGAGAGGAATTTGGAGTTTTGGAGGGACCAGGTCATATTCTGCCTCAGGCACTTTTTAGCTTGATCACTTTGGGCAAACCAAATAACCTTCCTTAGCTTTGTTTTCATAGAATAAAATTTTATACCAGGTTTTAAAAATGTTAAACACTATATAATGTTAACTAATATTATTATTCTAGTTTTAGCTCATTTACTAATGAGTTTTATAACTTTGAATCACCAAAATTCTGATGGAGTTTGAAAACTAGTCATATTAGGATATGATAATTAGAGGTGATGCCATTTATTTTGGAAAAATGTATCATAAAACTGCAGTATTTTAGAACATGGCCCAGAATTCAGGGGCCATCTAGATCAGATACGTGATTTGGATAACTGATACTTTGATCTCTGGATAGTTGAAAAAAAAAATTCTTACTACAAGGTAACTGATAGGTGATCAACAGCTGGGAAATGAAGCATTTCTATTGATGTAATATAGCTTCTAGGGGAGACAGAAATAATTTAAAGTCCCTTGACCTTGGGGGGGGTTCTTTTCTAATAATCTGTCAATGATTCTAAATCTTCTGGTTTTGAATTCAAATCTTCCTGATTCCAATTCTAGACTTCTGTCCACTGCGTCACCTTCAAACTGTTCCTTTATTCATTGGATTACTTTCAATGTTGTCTTGTTTATTTCCTTCTGAACTTTGGATAAAACATCCAGTTTATACATATCTCTAGATTTCTCCCCTTCATCTGTCTGGGTTCCTCTTTTGTCTGGTCATAATTCCTCCCTCATCCACAGGACTTGAATATAACATATTGTTATCATAACTTTTATTGAAAATAGAGAAAAACAGAAAGAGATAATCGCTTCTACATGGCACAGTCCTTGACCAACTATTTCATGATATACTTTCTCTCTCTCCTTCCAGATATTCAGGAGCTACAGGAAGAAATTCCCAGACCATCCATAAGAAAGATGTGTGCCTGTATAACCTTTTATGATTTTAGCTTTAAATGAAAACACACTTTCTCTTCCTCCCCTACTCTCTTTGCTTTTGAAGGAAGAAAATGACCATCTGAAAAACATTTACAAAGCTATGAAGTGCTAGTTTTGATGCTGGTCAGTTTGTGGCAGTAATTTCAAATGATGCCTCCCTTCCAACTAATCTGTCCAGTGTAATACAGGTAAGATGGACTCCCACTTCTCAATCTTAAAAATGAATATTGAAAATTTTTTTTGCATGTAATTGGGGAAAAATCAAATACTAAAAATATATAAAAAGAAAGCGGATGTGTGTATGTGTAGTCTCATTCCTCGTTAACAGAAAAAAAAAAAGATAAAGCAGGGGGAGAAAATGCTAGAAATCACCATTCCTTTTTCAGTGTACCAGTGCAACTCAAATTACAATAGCTAGAAGTCTCAGTACCAGAGGTTCCCTGTCATGAACCCCTTCATCTGTGTCCCAGTGGCAGAATCATAATGTCCTCTGGCTACTCTCAGGCAAAGAATGCCTTTCATCACCAATGGGAATCTTAAAATCTACACGCTCAAGAAGGCAGGAAGCTAGGACAGAGGTTAGAGGGATCTGTGATATGCACATGAATATTGAGAATTGGCTGCCTCTTTTTCCTTCTAAAGTCTTTGAGATTCAGATTCCCATTGATGAAGTCTTCCCAAAGACTGGGTTCCTTTCAGTGGTTCAGTGATCTTACAGCAATCCCAATAGATTTTGGACAGAAAATGTCATCTTCATCCAGAAAAAGAACTAAGGAAACTTAATGTAAACCAATGCTATGTTTCCTTCTTTTTTCCTGTTGGCTTTTTTTTTTTTTTATGTCTCCCATGGGAATATCTCATCCCATTGATGAGATTCATATTCTCCACCCATGTGGAGAGCAACGTGTGTGTGTGTGTGTGTGTGTCATCACAAATCACATTCCCAGTCACTTTCTCTCCAAATCATTATTCTTCAGGCCCTACATGAAGTTTAGAGTTACAGGAGACCATTAATGAATTCCCTAATCTTATTTTTCTGTTGTCTTGTGTTATTATCTTAACACCTGTCTGACTTACCTTATTGAGTTATTGTGAAGCAAGAATTTTCTAAACTGTAAAGGGCTATGTAAATATGAACTATTATTATTTCTATTTGAAAGATGGGAAAACTGTGACTTCAAGAGTTTATCATTTGCCCATGGCCCTCTTTACCTCAGGATATTCCATAGAATTGTAGAATATTAAAATTAGAAGAAATCTTAATAACCATCTAGTTGAACTTCTTCTTTATACAAATATGAAAATAGAGGCCTAGGGAATTCAGGGACTTTGGATAACCAAAATGATCATGAGTACCTAATGCCAGAACGCCAAACAAAGTTCTTTGCAAAGAAGAAAGTGATTTATTAATATAATCATCATTATTATCAAGAACTACCTTCAAAGTTAGTAAAATCTGAGTTCAAATCTTGACCCTAACACATAATAATTAGATAATCTATCCACATCTATCCACAGTCACTTAAATTCATGCTGTTAATTAGCATCTCTCTAAGTTGTAGAACACTTGCAGATCTGCATCAGTAGAGAAAGTACTTCCCTACATCAATGAAATCACAGAACTGGAACAAAAACAAGAAGAATTATTATTATACAGTAGCTAAAACTATAGCTTAATTCATTTTCACAGAGTGTGAATGAACACTGAATAAAAATTTCATGTATCTACAAATGCTATAAAGGGATTTTAATTATGGTTAATTTTTTTCTCTCTAAATAAACAGGTCCCAAACCATCTGATTCTTTTTCCTCCTTTTCCTTGCTCTTAAATCAAAGAGGCTGCTTCATTGTATCCTGCTGCATGAAGGTCAGAGACTAGCCAAACGTGGAGTTTGGCAGATCTTTATATCGATGCTTGCTGAAGCCCTCTTCCATTCTCCATGTGTCGATGGTTTCCAACTCTGGCTCCATGCAATTACATATCAAGGTGACCTGTGCTTCTCACCTCCCCCAGATCCTCATTGTTCACCCTGAACACTTTTTGTCAGCTCTTAGATAATTAAAGTTTGGGATTCACTGGCTCTTGAAGGCCAGAGTCCCAACATAGAGAGAAATTTCACAGAGGGACAGTAGGGTTTAAGGCAGTGTTTCTCATTCAAAACACTATTATCAATTCATAAAATATCCCAGTTCTGTAGACATTTCTACACAAAGACTTTATTGGGTTCAGAGGATGAACACTGGAAACTGGGGCAAATTGGGGAACTTCATTTGGGAATGAAATGTCAGGAATAGGATCCAGAATTTTAAGTTTTATAGTTTCTAAGAAATAGAATCCCTCAAGAGGCAGTGTGGTGAGATGAAGAGTATTAAAGTTTTCAGCCAGAAAAACCTGGGCTCAAATCTTGTTAGCTAGCTATGTGACTTATTACTTTAATTTCCATGAGCCTCAATTTCTCCATCTGTAAAATAGGAATAACAAAGCAGCTATCTTTCAGGGCTGTTTTGATGATCATATGAGCTAATATATGTAAAACACTTCAGAAAAACCTTAAAGCATTATGTTTAAATAAATTATCATTATTATAAAATATTTGAATGAATAGTAACAGCTTGAAGAATAAAATGACTGGGAGAGTTGCTGTTAAGCTAGTAGCTCTGATCTTATGCATGATGGTAGAGAATGCTTCTTTTTTCCTCTCAAATTATTTCCTTCAAGCCTTGGTGTATGGTAGAGTTAGAATTAGGAACACAAATTTTCCAACTCTAGATGTACTTCACTTTTCATTATACCAAGCTGCAGAGGCCTAGGAGGATTCAATTTAATAATACTATATACATTTTTTAAGCTCTTACTGTTTCCTAGGCATTGGCTAAGCGCTGGAGATATAAAGCCAAAAGCAAAAATTATAATTCCTCTCAAGGAAAGTTATCCTAATTTATTTTTTTCCTTTTTCTTTTTTACATGAGAGACAGGATTGCATAGTGTCTACAAGGTTGACCTCTGAATCAGGATTCAAATATTGCCTCTAACACATACTAGCTGAGTGATACTGAACAAGTGAGCATCTCTCATTCTCTCTAAATGCATTTTAGATGGGTTTCTTAATATTTTTATGTTCTTTAGTCATGGATTCCTTTAGAAGTAAGATTAAAGCTATAGACTTTCTCAGAATTATGTTTTTAATTGTATAAAATAAAGTACATATGAATACAAAGGAAACCAAGCATGTTGAAATGCAGTTATCAACATGTTAAAAAAGAACAACAAAATACAAGTTGATGGAGTAAAGGTTATAAATCCCTACTCTAAGAATATAGATTGCATTTATTAATATCGGTGTAGGGAATTTCCTCATGAAAGCTTCCAATGAAATGACAAGTCTGATCCAAACAACAACAAAAAATTTCACATGACCAATAAAATTAAAACATGCCCTGCTTCTGACCTAAAAGGGATTTGAACTCTGGACTTTCAGTTAAAACTGAGTAGTGTAGACATCTTTTCTGGAAGGTTGAATGGCTATGTGATAGATAAGGCCTAAGATTTGGTGACTTCCAGTTTCCTTTAGCTTTTTATCATCAGCTTAGTACTATTTCTATTCTAGGTGCTCAAAAATATCCAGTTGGAGGTCCACAACTATGATGATGACATTTTTTGTGAAGTACTTTGAAAACCAGAACAAAGGGTCCCAGAAGAGCTCAAGCCTCAGTGTATTTTTTTTTCTTGCTTGATGAGATTTCTAGATCTAAGAAGGGCTGGCAGCACTATTCATGATCAGTGAACTCTGCACCCCGTTTAATCTCCTATCCAGCTTGGCTTTGCAATAATATCCGCCTAATGGAAACCCATCATCAGAATGCCTAGTCACCCTTCCACTGCACAAGAGATGAAGCTAATCATGTTTTAAAGAGACTAAATATTATAGGGAAATAAAAAGGTTCATTATGTCTTAGTCAGGAATATTAAACATCTGTGACCTGGGAAAGGGAAAGCACAGAGATTAAGTTTGACGTTTGAATGAGAACCCAGCAATAAAAACAATTAGAACATTAATGGAAGAAGATTCCACATTTTTTAATATCATTGACCTTTTAAAGCCCACTGTGTCTCTCTCCCTTGTTCAATTCCAAAGTCTTGTAAAAAGCCCACTAGGGAAAAAGCATAATTTTGAAAATGAAAAATGAATTTTTTTTCCTTTGGTTTAGCTTGACTGCAGCTTCACCATATTACTAACAGGAGTCTATTGCTGGAGGCTCATTCTCTCTTCGTGGGCTTTCTGTCTTAGCTTGATAGAAAGCTAAGACACACAGACTACGTGGTCATTACAGACACCTGACTCAGGGGTCATAATGCAGCCCTCTGCTCCTAATCTTACCCAGCAAAATCATCTTTGGTTTGCATAGAATTCAAAGATGATGACCCAAGATATTAGCCATACCTAACCCAGAGAGAGGCTTAGTGGGGACCCTAACTAACAGTTTGGATGTTACTCTGACTAAAATGGACTTTGCTTGATATAGGTTCAGTGACCAACTATCATCCCACCCTGTAGTCCAAAATGTTCTTGTAGGTTTGGGGGAGTGGTTTCTCTTCATAATAATAACAATCCACATTTACATTGGGCTTTAAGTTCTGCAAAAGCTTTTTTTTTTTTTTTTTTTTTTTTTTTTCCAAAAAGGATCATTGACATTACAGATGATATCTACATTTGTGTGGACTGATTTTAAGTGAAGCAGAATTTCACAAAGCCTCCCTCTCTCTTCTGGAGTCAATGAAGCCAGTGGCAACATAAAAGTCAAAATGACTTTGGGTCTTCAGTGTCTGACCAAGCCCTAAGTGCTCCATAGTGCCTTTTTCAGCTACTTTCATGGCCATTAGAACAAAATAGTGGGTGGCCACCATTCCACAGACATCCCCCTGACATCTTCCTGCAAAAGCGCTTTCCTCCCAGAAATCCCGGAAGGTTGGTAGTCAAAATATTATTATCTCTATATTTCAGATGGGGATACTGAGGCTTTGGGAGATAAGGGACATCCTCATTTGTCATCTAACTGTACTATATCCATTGTGAAGCAATTTCATAAAAAGTCTGCTATCCTTTTATCAAAAGTAATGCCTTTTGGTTTTGAATCACATACATTTCTGAATGTATTTTATCTAATGCTTTCACCCCACTGGCCACATTACATAACAAAAATCTGAAAAGAAGGAGGGGGAAAAAAGCAGTTTAATAAAAGCAACCAACACATCAACCAGATCTGATGGCATATAAAATGTTACATACCATAGTCTTTCACTTCCAACTGAGAAGAGAAGGAATTTTTTTTTCCTTTTTTTTCTCGCCAGGTACTGGAAAATGCAAAGATATAAACTAAAAAAGTTTTTGAATTCTTTAAAAAAAATTGTATGGTTTTTTCAATAGACTTTTTCAAATATATATCTTACCTATAATAGTCAGCCCCCTAAACAAAGAATAAAAAAGAAATAGAAAATAAAGTCAAGTAAAATTAATACATTCCCTGAGTCTGACAGAAATGTAGTGCTCTATCCTCATGGTTTCCCATTCATCTAGTCAAATAAAAGAAGAGAATATATTTTCTCAATGTCTTTCTGAACTAAGTTTAATCACCATAATTACTAAAATTACATTTTTCATTTTTATTTTTGGTCCTTTTGATTTATATTGTTGTTTCATTTTTCCTAGATATATTTACTTCACTCTGCATCAGTACATGTAAATAACTCTTGTGTTTCTCTGATGTATTCATATTTATAATTTCTTATAGCACAATAACATTCCATTAGATTTACCTATCACAGTGTACTTAGCCATGTCAGAGTTGACAGACATCTACTTTGTCACCAATTCTTTGCCATCTCAGAGAGTGAATTCTACCTAGTTACATTATATCAAATACACAATTCTTTTTTCTGAGCTATTTATGTTATAAGAGAAAAAATAAGCTGCTTCATTGTTTTGCCATTCATATGATATAATTTTGATAGGTCACTGAGGAAAGAGAACCAAATAGCAAGATCTTATCAGTTTTGTTTCAACACGATTGGGATGCAGAGAGGAGTTCTGATTTTGGAAAATTAATAAGAAACCCTAATTTAGAACAAGACATTTTTTCAAGGGGCAGGGTAGAACAGTAGAAAGCAGCAGCTTTGGAGTTGAGTTCTAGTTTTGATTCTGCCACTTAAAAGTTAATTAAATTTTGACTCTCTCTCTGAGTCTTGTTTTCCACATCTATAATTTGAGGGTAATTACATCTCAAAACATTGAAGTAATGGGATATCCCTTACTTAGCATAGTGCCTGGCACATAGTGGCCATGTAATAATTTTTATTACTTGATTGAAAATGTACTGTCTATAAAAATATAAGTGATTATTAATTCCCCAAATTGGCAGAAATATACCTTAAGGTTATTCAATATTCCTAAGACATCTTATTTTGTAATGTTGTTTTCCTAATTTGACTTGAATTACTAGGAAGATGTCCTATACAGATCTTTATGATAAGTTCTTAGACTGGATAGATTGTAAAACAGAATACAAACCTAGTTCATGTATCAATGTCTTGTGAGTTTGGTTAACATGATTCCCCAGATCAACCTGTGGTTCATCCGATTCATTTCATAGGGTCAATTAATCATAATTTCCCTATTATCTATATTAAATCATTCATGCTATAGCCTAGGTCAGTATATATATATGTAAAATCACAGAATCTACAAAAAAAAATCATAGGATCAAGATATAAGTCCTAAAAGAAAATCACAAGTCTAGCCTGATAACTTGGAGATTATCAAGTCCAATTTTACAAATGAGTAAACTGAGACCCAGAAAGTTTAAATTACTTCCTCAGGCTCACAAAGTGTTGTAGGAAGCAGGCAATTTGAATGATTTTTTGACTGGCAATCCTGGACTCTATATACTATAACCTGTTGTCCCTCTTGTCCTCCAATCTATACTTGAAGCAAGATTCCCTTCTTTATAACATTCCTAATAGGTTTGTCATCCAGAATACACTTGGAGCTTTCCAGTGATATGGACCTTATTTGATACTGAAGTAACTCATTTCCATTTTTTAGAAACTCTGATTATTAGGAAGTTTAGTATATTGAGCTCAAATTTGCCTCTCTGTAACTTGTACCCACAGGTCTTAGTTTCATCCTCTGGAGACAAGTAGAACAAGCTCCTGGCAGCTCTTTACATATGTGAAGACAGGCAATCATGTCCCTCCTAAGTCATTCTTATTTCTTTCTTCCACAGAGCTGTTGAAAGGCTGACTTGTCTTTCAAGGGAAAGTAAGAAAAGCAAATTAAGCTACCTGGAAAAGAATTCCTGAATGGTGCTCTATGACTTCAGACTCAGTATATTTTTAGATAGCAGATTCTGAGATTTGAGATAAAACTACATCTCCCAAGGGAAATGATGGAAAAATCACCACTCATCTAACAGAGCTGGACCCAACCAAAAACACCTGAAGGGAGCTGTCTTCTCTGGAGCTGAAGAGAGAAGTCATGAGCAAGTCAGAAGAGACAGCCTGCACTGACAATCAGATGAGCTATTTTCACTTACCACTCCTGCCTCAGTATGATGTGAGTCATTAGCTACTATCTCCTTTTTTTCCCTTCCTCCCAAAGATAAGTACAGTAAAAGCTTTGACACTAAGCATATTGGCAGAGTGGGGCTTGCTGGTTAGTCAGAAAATCCAGTGAATTCCCATCATTTTTGTATCTCTATTATAACTGTCCTTTCTCTCCCTCCAGAGACCTATGAGGGAGTGAAAAGGAGGTGATTTATAGATATATGAAGGTTGTTCAAAAAGAAACTTTACAAGGTGTTTTAGAGAAAGTGGTTTCTTTACAAGGCAAGTAATTGTTACTTCAACACTTCAACTTCAAGGATATGTAATTTCATCAGTATGGGGAAATGCTTTCCACCGACCCAAAACACAATCTCTCCATGCCTTATTAGACAGTCTTTATGAGTTGGAATTGCTAACAACCCTGCACTGGGAAGGGATTTGGGGGCACACATGACTGATTTCTTCTCTTTCTTAGCCAGCAACTTTTAGAGTGGGCAGTGGATAATACCATTCTATACTGTCTAAATCCCACTGAGGAAATAGAAACAATCATGCCAAAAGAAAAAGAGGGAAATATTTATTGGGGATTGTTATGCCCACAAACTTTGGGAAATTTTCTAGCTCAGCATAAACATGTAAAAGCATCAAAATAGCTTCCATAAAATAGATATAATTTACTTTTTTTTTTTTTTGCTGAATCAATTGGGTTTAAGTGACTTGCCCAGAGTCACACAGCTAGGAAGTATTAATTGTCTGAGGTCGGATTTGAACTCAGATCCTCCTGATTTTAGGGCCGGTTCTCTATTCACTTCACTAGCTAGCTGCTCTGAAATGGAGATAATTCTTAACAGGAGAGGCATATAGTCACACAATAATTCCTGATGTAAAAGGATAGTTTCAGGTTACTTTTCCAGGGCCAAGTTAGCTTTTCTTGACATAGCTCCAAACTATGAAGAAAAAGAAAAAAAAAAGAAAAAAAATTACAGAAGCTACATGAGAGAGAAGCTATCAGAGAGAGAAGTATTGAAGGAATGAAATGAGAAGGGCTGCCTTCTCCTTTACCACCAAGTGGAAAAGCAGGAATAGAGTCATTACCAACCAACCATTATGTCCACCAGAGACAGAAAACTTAAAAAAAAAAAAAAAAAAAAAAAGGCAGAAGATTCTTAATCCTATCTATCATTTCTGTGATAGGTTATATATCTATTCTCCTTCATGTGAAGTCACCTTATACTTTTCTTTAGCCTTTTATTAGGACCAATTCAAGCCTCCAGTTCAATCCCTTACCAGACTTATTGTTAACTTTCCCCTTTTCTTTTCTTCCAACTCATTGTTCTCACTAGAGGTGAAATGGGAAGAGGTAAGTTGTTGTTTTGTTTGTTTGTTTGTTTGTTTGTTTGCAAGTCAGAGATTCTGCATTTATATATCTCCATTTCAAAAGGCCAGAATGTACCAGGTTATCAATTTTGCCAAGAGTAGCTAGCCCAGTAGCTTCTAATAATGTGTCCAAATATATTCATCACCTGTCAGCTAATCTGTTGGTGATGAGCCTCTCTGCACTTAACGAGGCAGATCCTCAGAAAGAAATATTCAGTCTGAGGTCCAGCCCACATCAGTAAGTTTTCCAGCTCAATTGGATTTGACAGGGCCCATACTCTACTGCCCCAGGTCATCCCCAAACCATGGTGAAGAATCAGAAGAGTATTCTAATAAGGAAGTAATAAAGTAATTTTTATTATTATTAAAGTCATGCTCTTCTACCTAATGTTCAAATAGACATAATTTTGTTTAATATATTAAACTTTGATTTTTGTCAAATGAAATATGGGCTCCACATAGTGTTGGGATGGGCTGGGGTAGGGTGTCTAATTCCAGTACTCTTACATGTTTTCTCAATTGAATTTTAAAATAATTACTACAGGGAAGGGTTTTGTTATTATTGTTGTTGCTTGCTTGTTTAATTGTTTATTTTATTTTAAAAATAATTTGTTTGTGTACTTCCTCTAGTGACTGATGATTCATAGCATTGTCTTGTCAGATAAGAAATCCTGTACCTCCAACACAACAGTGATACTCTGAGTACCACTAATAGCTATTTTCCTCACTTCCTTCTTGAACAACTCTTTTAAAATATCATTTTGAAGAGAAATCCCATGAGGTTGAAGTCTAACAGTCTTCTTTACTGAGGATCCTTGACCCCTCAAAGAAAAAAGAATAAACAGCAACTCTTTAGAAACTGTATCCACAGCTACATCTTCCCAAACATATACAAACATGTGATACCGATATTAAAATTTATATTTGAAATATCAGAAATTCCAGTTTCTAGAGCTCTCAAGATAATCAAAGACTTAGCAGAGTCAGCTTCTGCTTTATATAAAGCTGATCCTTCCTTAACAAAGCCAATTTGGGAAAAAGGATTTCAATTTCATTGTGGATGGTTCTCCTTTCCCTCCTCCCCTGCTTGGTCACTCTCTCTGCTCACCCCTTATATTATTCTACTGAAAATACAGAATCACAACATCTTGAAGTTGAAAGAGGCTTTCAAAGTCTTTTAGTCTAATTCCATATCTAATACCAGATAGAAAAATCCTTGAGAAACGATGATTCATCATCCCTAGTATGAATGTCTTTAATGAGGTAGCCCATTCCATGTTTGAACAACAATGACTAATTCTTTAGCACATTTGTTCTTATATGGAGAACCTATGAAAATTAGTCAGGATCTGACTCAACACCAATCTGAAATAATTGCTTTGAAACTGACCAGGCTGATTTTTCTTACACAAAATGACAAATATGAAAATATGTTTAAAAGGATTACACACATTTAACCTATATCAGATTGTTTGCCATCTTAGGGAGGGTGAAGGAAGGGAGAAATAATTGGAAAACAAAGTCTTACAGAAATGAAGGTTGAAACTATCTTTACTATCTTCCATGTATTTAGGAAAACAAAATACCATTAAAGACTAAGAAAAAAAAATTGACCAGAAATGAATTCAAGATAGGCAATCACAGAACTCAGAGCTAAAACATATGGAAAAGATAAGCCAATGTAACACACACCTGAATGGCATTCCTTCTCTTAGACATCTTCCACAAATAGCCAACTAATTTCTGTTTGAAGTATTCCCTACTTTCTAAGACTATTTATTTAACTTTAAGACAGCTGTAATTATCAGAAAAGTTTTCTCATATTCTTAAATTGAATTAAATTTTGCCTCCTTGTAATATCTATCCACAGTTCTTAATTCAACCCTTGGGATCAAATCAAAGTAGTGCAATCTCTCCCTTAGTGAGATAGCCCTTAAAATACTTGAAGACAGTTTTTTTTTTCCTTACAAAATAAGAAACCGAATTCCAGAGAGATTTGTCCAAAGCCCAGTTAGTGAGTGACACAGCAAGGACTAGAAGAATGCAAGTCTCTTGACTACAAGTCCAGTGCTAACAATGTCACTAATTTATGGAACATCTGTCACATAGAAGGAAAAGAACAGGATAATAAATTGTATACTAGAGGGTCTTAGTTCCCCAAATGATTAGAGGATAGTAGGACAGAGAAGATAGTTATTTAAATTATTTGTGATATAAGTCTTCAGGTGGGTGATACAGGCAGATAGGTAGTGCAGTGGACAGAATGGCAGCATTTTCTTGAGTTCAAATACAATTGTATACACTTACTGGCTGTGTTCCTGAGCAAGTCACTTAACCTTGTTTGTCTCAGTTTCTACATCTGTCAAATGAACTGGAGAAGGAAGTGTCAAAACACTCCAGTATCTTTGGCAAGAAAACCCCAAATAGAGTCACAAAGAGCTGGACACGAATGACAGCAGTGGATGCCATAGATAAATGATGGGCAAATGATGTTATAATAACAAAAAGGAAGAAGTCAAACTATGGCCTTGTTTTGCACTATAGGCAGAGTGTTACAATAGAAAGAAAATTAGATGGAGTTGAGGAGACCTGAATTCATAACCTGGCTTTGCAGGTGACAAAAAAGAAAAAAAAGGGATAATCTCAGGGCATGTAGTCCAATATCTGGAATGGATAGCAGTTAAATTCCCTTCTAGTTCTTAAATACTATGAATTTCACACAGCAATGTCCTTTCCTGGTGGTTACTCGCTAACCATGCTCTTGCTTTTGTAGGATGATATTGCAATGAGCCCAGATTCAGTGTCCCCGTCTCACCTGTTCCTTCATTCTGTTTTCTTGGGGTAATGGGTTAACTATTTCTTCAATCTGATCATCCTTAGAGTCAGATCTAAAGACCTTACATGATGTGAATTCTTTGCCACATACTAGGCTACATTATAATATGCAGGACCTTTGCCAATTCAATTAAGTTCTGAGTAGCAGCAAACTAAGTCCAAGAGCTGGATGGCTCTTGAGCTCAGTGCCCTCCATGCCAAACCATTCCAAAGTAATTACATGATGGCTTTATGGTCTGTGTGAAATATCAATTTGAGATGCTCACAGCCAAGAATTCAATTCAAGTCTCCTGTCTCTGAGGAACAAAACACACACACGCACACCCAAAAAGCATAAACAAAACAAAAAAGCAAAAACATGCTAAAACACATTCCTCCAGAGGTAACAAAGATGAATTAGTATGGAGTTGTGAACCCATAATCAGGAAGACATGGATTTGAACCTTGGTGAAGTACTTACTAGTCATGTAATCATGGAAAGGACATTTTCCCTTTGAATGACAGCAGCTCCATCAGTAAAATGGAGGCAACCACAGCAATTCCCTTACAATGTAAATCATTGCATAAATGTCAGCTGTAATACTCTAGAGAGGACTGTCCATTCATATGTAACATGAGGATGTCATTTTGTGACTTGAAGGAGAGAGTTAAGGCTGTGGATCACTCAGCTCTCTTCAGAGAGAGGAATTAGTGAGGCTAGAATTCTATCTCTCTATTCCCTTAAATAGTGTGAGTCCGGGGATATGTTCAGCTGCAGTCTGTGTCTTTGTTGGGAAGAAAGCAGGATCTCTATAAATGCTATATTTGAGACTTGATCACTTTCCTACTTAACCAGTTCAATGAAAACACCTAGGAAGTAGCAAAGAAACTCATTTATCCAAATCAGTAACAAAACAGAAATCGGAGAAAATAAACAAATGAGATATTGGACAACACAAGAGGGAAGTTAACTATGTTGATCCAAGAGACCCATATCTCACCCAAGAGAAAATTCTCTCAAGTCTTTGGATAGCAAACTGAGAACTGGGACATGATGAAGACTGTCAACTCCTCTCATAGCAGCTTTTCCCAAGAGTCTTTTCTCCTTTCAACAATTTGGAGTTGGTTGGGTATCATCCATCGTCTTTCTTAAATCTGGAAACTTAAAGCCTCTGAAATGACTGCAGTTCCTGAAGTCCAAAAAGATTCCTAAAAACAACCGATGGCCTAAGAAAGACTGAAGAGATCTCTCTCCCACTCTTGCCAACTCCTCCATGTATTTCATGTAGGCTTAGGATATTCATCTCCAAAAAAAAGAAAAGTGTTCCATTCCAGTGGATTTTGGGACACAGGTTATAATAGGGCTATTAATATTTCATCCAAAGTGCCTTAATGTTAACTATATCCCTTCCTGTCTTAGTCATTATTCCAGTTAATTTTTATAATATCTCAGTGTACCAAAACAGAAAGTAGCTTGTGCTACTTACCACATAAGTGAAATTGGACAAATCATTTTACCTCTTTAGGCATTCATTTCCTCATCTAGCTTGAAATCCAATGATTCTTAATGTAAGAAAACCTGTACAGGAAGCCAGAGCCTCAGATACAGATGCATGAAATAAATATCACCAACATGCATTTTACTACTAGAACTAAAAATTAACAGCAATCAATATAGACTTTGGCATATGGATAGCACCTTACAACCATTAGATGGTTTAATTCTCATCATGATGGGCATGTAACTTTCCTACAGTTACAATCAATCACATATCCTCAAACTGTAAAATGAAGAAATTGAAATGAAAAATAGAAACTTGTCAATTAAAAAAAAAAAAAACTACTTTCTTTCCTGGGATCAGAATATTCACTTTAACTTGAATCAAAGAGGGAAAAAATAAGGCACAAAAATCAAATTTCTTGCAGTCAATTTTCTTTAAAACAGCTGCTCACATTCATTATTCTACTGGATTATCACAAAACCCTATAAGCTAGGTTTCAACAGATGAAAAAATGGAACTTTAGAAAAATGAAATGATAAGCTGAAAGTCACACATTTGGCAAGTGCCAGAGAGAAACCTCAAACTTAGGTCTATTGCCTTATGGGAGAGCTTCATTGATTGGAAAGATCAACATTTGGGATCTTATTGTTTTTTCATGCTCTTGTATTCACTTCTTCTGAGTTTTTTTGTGTGTGTGTGTGTGTGTGTGTGTGTGTGTGTGTGTGAAGACAATGAAAATTTGCTCTCTGATCTTATAGAAATCATTCAAATTCTCTTTACCTCTCTTTCAACATCTGAAAAAGATATTGATACTCTACTAATTCACCAGTTATTATGCCAATCTAACTATATAGTATATGGAAGTATTTTATAAGCTGTATAATTTCATATAAATGAATTATCATTAGTAAATCAAGACTCTAAGCTTACCAATTTTAACATTTTATTGTTATTTTTGGATGACAGTGAGATATGAAGCAACTCTGCTTCCCAACAGTCAGAAATGAGTATCAGTCAGACATGGAAAGACATCTGATTAGATCAGATTGTAACATTACCAAAGAGGAACTCTAAAGAAGAGTAGGCATCTAGGATGTCATCAAAGAATCAAATGACTGGAAGAAGTGGTATGTTGGTTACTTGGCAAGATTAATGGATACAGGTTCCCAGACATAGTACAGAAATCAAGGAAGGGACTCTACAAAAGAACGGAAATCAATAATTGTAGTGTTTCACTCCTGAAAGATATTATTTACTACTGTGATTCTACCTGAGAGGAGTTGAGTTCAGATTTTTTCAAAGTTACTTTATGTTTTTTTTTAATTTTATTTTCTTTATCATATATATATATTTTAATCATAGCTTTTTATTTACAAGTTATATGCATGGGTAATTTTTCAGCATTGACAATTGCCAAACCTTTCATTACAATTTTTCCCCGCTTTCCCCCCAACCCTCCCCCAGATGGCAGGTTGACCAAAACATGTTAAATATGTTAAAGTATAAGTTAAATACAATATATGTATACATGTCCATACAGTTATTTTGCTGTACAAAGAGAATCGGACTTTGAAATATTGTATAATTACCTGTGAAGGAAATCAAAAATGCAGGTGGACAAAAATAGAGGGATTGGGAATTCTATGTAGTGGTTCATAGTCATCTCCCAGAGTTCTTTCCCTGGGTGTAGCTGGCTCAGTTCATTACTGCTCTATTAGAACTGATTTGGTTCATCTCATTGCTGAGGATGGCCAGGTCCATCAGAATTGATCATCATATAGTATTGTTGTTGAAGTATATAATGATCTCCTGGTCCTGCTCATTTCATTCAGCATCAGTTCATGTAAGTCTTTCCAGACCTTTCTGAAATCATCCTGCTGGTCATTTCTTACAGAGCAATAATATTCCATAACATTCATATACCACAATTTATTCAGCCATTCTCCAATTGATGGACATCCATCAGTTTCCAGTTTCTGGCTGCCACAAACAGTTTGGCACATACAGGTCCCTTTCCCTTCTTTAGTATCTCTTTGGGGTATAAGCCCAGTAGAAACACTGCTGGATCAAAGGGTATGCACAGTTTGATAACTTTTTGAGCATAGTTCCAAATTGCTCTCCAGAATGGCTGGATGTGTTTACAGTTCCACCAACAATGTATCAGTGTCCCTGTTTTCCCACATCCCCTCCAACATTCCCCATTATCTTTCCCTGTCACTCTAGCCAATCTGACAGGTGTGTAGTGGTATCTCAGAGTTGTCTTAATGTGCTGATTTCAAGAGGTTACTTTAAAAGGAATTAATGCTTCTGATAGCCAAACCATCCAGATATTTTCCCAATTGGAATGGCATGAATGTCCCAGTGTTCATTGTGCGTAGTTGATGGGATGAATAAGACTGCAGCAAAAAGACCTCAGGTCTCTGGTAGTTCTGCCGGCCAAGGGAAATGGCATTGCTAATAGAAGGATTTTCTTGAAGTTAAGTGGAATTTGTTATCTTGGGTCCTAGCTGAATTCTTACAGTTTCTCTGGAGCCAGGTAGGGTAGGACTTTGACAGGATTATCTTGTCTTTAAGTGGGTCTTTTATTGCCCTTAAGTAGGCTTTTGTTGCAATGGGTCCTAGTTAAATTCTTTGTTGAATTCCTTGCATTGACAAAATTATTATGATCCTATAGTTGTTTTACCAGTCAGAAGGCCAAGCTAGCCTTCAATTCTCAACATTATCTTTCTTTTATAAAAGAAACTACTGGTACTCTATTTCTTCACTAATTCCTTAGATAGGAATTTAGCTCACCTTTTAGAGTTTTTCCTGCTTGGTTATAATATCCTCCCCCTGGCTAATAGTGAGTTTAACTATGAAACCTTGCCTGTCACTTTCTCCCCTTTTAGTGATTAACTTCTTTTTTGGATCTTTGCCTGACAAACAGTGATTAATAAATAAATCTTTACCTCCTGATTGATGGTCTAAGCCTTTGAATCCTTCAGAGACATTTTTGTGATACTGATCTGAAATCTTAATATTTTTTTGGGGTCTAATCCCCACTCCCAACATTTGATGGTCTATACAAGGAGAGTCCTGAAATGCAAGTATTTTGGGGAGAGTTCAGAACTTCTGAACTCCCAAGCCCATTATAAGAAAGGAATTAAATTAAAGAGCTCTCATCCTGTTTTCTTGTATGGGTATGGAATGTTCAATTGATCTGTTACACAGTATCTTGGGCCATAATCTCCTCTTGCCATATAGTCTGGAACATTTCAGTCAGCTTTTGAATGAGCAATAGACCATCCACCTTAAAAATCTCAGCTAGAATAGAATCAGCACCAGAATTTTGCCACACAAAAGTAACCTACTAGCATTCAAAACCTTTTCTTCAGTTGGAATTTCAGCTAGGAAGTGATTGATTTCAACCAGAGGTAAACTGTCAATGGTTTCAGCATTGATTGATGGTGAACACTAGGAAATCATTCAGCCCTTCTCTCTAGGATGATGTCCTTACCCTTAATCAATGTGGCTCCATCAACACTGAGTAATTGAGATGTACCATGGATTTTTGGCCCATGCATAGCCTTCAGTACATTGCAAATATGCTTTGGATTGTTATTATCAGCATAAAACTGAATTTCATCTGCCTTTTTACTGAGCCAAGAATTCTTCATCTAAGTTTTGATTGTACTTAACTTTTCCTTCCTAGAGAATAAACTATCTTGTTGGTATACCCTGTGAAGTTCTCATTTTTCATTTGGCAGTTTCTGAATTTCTCCATAATTTTCACCAAATCAGTCTTGAAGTTTGCAAGTATTCAGTGCCAAGATGTCTGAAAGCTATCCATTCCTTTATTGCTACTCTGTTACCCACTGTGCATTGATTGACTCAACTTACCCACCAAGTTAGCAATAAACTGTTTTCTCCCAGAAAAGCTCTCTAATCTATTGACATTAATTCATCTGGTAGTCTATTTGCCTTGGGGCTGCCACTTTTTATGAATGTGAATATTTAGCTTGGGGATGATAAGTCTATGATCATTCTAGCACTCTGTATTACAAATTGCCTCGGTCAGTTTCCCATCTTGTCCAATTCTTCTCCTGACAATCACATTGTTTATTAAAGTGAATGTTTGCTGTGAAGGTTCATTCATGAAGTTTTTTTGTGTTTAGGTAAATGGAATACAGTGTTGGTAATGATAACGTTATGAGATACACAAATCTTTATTAGTAAGTGACCATTGCTGTTGTTTCCAATTCCATCCTCTCAAGGACACCCTGCCATGTCTGCCATGTCAGAAGTTCAAGGATGCCTCAATTGTCCATCTCTCTAAAAAGCATGATATCATTTGGACAAAGGGAGGAAAAGAGGGAAGGGGACAAGGAGAGAAGGAAGGAAGGAAGGAAAGAAGGAAGGAAGTAACAAAAGAAAGAAAGAAGGGACAAAGGAAGGAAAGAAGGAAGGAAGGAAGGAAAAAAGGAAGGAAGGGAGGGAGGGAGGGAGGAAGAAGGGAGAAGTTTCCTAATTGGCCAATTCCAGTTTGTGGGCCAAGTTTACTCATAGAAGATTTTTTGTCTTTTGTTCTTGAAGGGGACCATGACATTAGGGATATGATGCCATGACATACAAGTGAATTGGATTTATGTGAAAGAGGATTGTTCAAAGTCACCTGCTTCACTTTCCTCTCCAGAACCATCTAGATCCAGTGGCCAGATACTCAAAATCAGTTGTTTTTTTGTTTTTTTTTGTTTTTTTTTTCTGTTTTGCACCTCTGAATACTCCCAAAACATATTGGGGTTTAATGGCTACATTTCTTTTTTTTTTCTTTTTTTTAATCTTTTCTTTTATTTTATAATAACTTTATATTGACAGAATCCATGCCAGGGTAATTTTTTTACAACATTATCCCTTGCACTCGCTTCTGTTCCGATTTTTCCCCTTCCTCCCTCCACCCCCTCCCCTAGATGGCAAGCAGTCCTATATATGTTAGATATGTTGCAGTATATCCTAGATACAATATATGTTTGCAGAACCGGACAGTTCTCTTGTTGCACAGGGAGAATTGGATTCAGGAGGTAAAAATAACCTGGGAAGAAAAACAAAAATGCAAATAGTTCACATTCATTTCCCACGGTGTTCTTTCTTTGGATGTAGCTGCTTCTGTCCATCATTTATCAATTGAAACTGAGTTGGGTCTCTTGCTACATTTCTTTCTTAAGGATCATTTCTTAAACCAAAACCAATCTGATTTAATTAGCCACCAATAGGTCCTGGGCCAAGCCCCATATGGTCATTGTTTGGGTTATGATTGATTCAGATTGAATGTGAATAGCAATCATTTCTTCTTTGGTCAGAAAACTTGAGGATCTTCTCCTCCCAGATTTATTTATTTAGATTTTTTTTTTTTTTTTTTTTACTATGTAAAAGAAGATATTCTTTGCTTCAATTACTACCTAACCCTAATCACTGAATGGATGTGAATGTTGAAGACCCTAGCTTAAATAGGCCAAAGTCTTCCCAGGGCCATCTCCAATCATCTTTATCTATATCTTTTCATTGAATCCAGAAGTTCTGGAGAGTAAACTGAGGCAGGTAACTGCACAGTCCTCTCATATAAATCCAATTCGCTTGCATGTCATGGTCCTCTTCAAAAATGAAACATAAACAACAATCTCTATAAAGATATAAGGAATAGATTGTCCTGTGATACTCACAGGGAGATTCTCTCTTAGTCATTCTGGCTAGATTCCTGCCATAGTCCTCTTTAATAAACTGATCCTACACCTGGCAGAAGGTAATTTACCTGAGAGGGTATGGCTTCAAAAAGAGCTGAGGGACAATCAATAGGGTGTTTGCTTCTCAAAAACCCCAGGAGAAATGCTAGGAGCAGATATTAAATATTAAACAATATTTATAGATCTGACCAAGGTTTTTGATATTGTCAGTTGTGAGGACTTATGGAAAGTTATATCAAAATCAGGTTTCCCAGAGAAGTTCATCGATATAGTACATCAGTTTCATGACGGTGCGCTTGCCCGAATTCTGGACAATGGACAATGCTCTCAAGCTTATCCAATCACCAGCGGAGTAAAACAAAGCTGTGTGTTTGCTCCCATTCTTTTTAGCGTGATGTTTTCAGCCATATTGTCAAATGCTTTCAATGAGGACAAACATGGCATCAAAGTCAGCTGTTGCACTGATGGCAAATCCTTCAACTTGAAAAGGCTACAAGCCAAAATTAGAGTGGAGGGAGTGTTGGTGCGTGATTTATTGTTTGCAAATGATTGTGCACTCAACGAAGCTTCCAATTCTGAGAAGCAACAGAGTATAGATCAATTCTGTGTTGCTTGTGCTGATTTTGAACGAACAAAACCAACAAAACATAGGTTTTACCCAGCATCATACCATTCATAGGTGGAACTCTTAGTTACAGCACATGGAGAAGTTTTGAATGTTGTGGATAAGTTTACTTCCTTTGGCAGTATACATTTCAGGGATATACACATTGATAATGAGTTTATTCATGCGTTGCCAGAGTTCAATGTTTGGAAGGTTAAAGGAAAGTATGGGAGAGGAGAGGTATTAGACTAACTGAAGGAATGCAGAGCTGTCGTGCTGACCTTATTGTGTACGCCTGGACAGCGTTCCAGTGCTAGGAAATTGAAAAACTACCATTTAAATTGAATTAGGAAGATTCTAAAGATCACCTTGGCAGAATAAGATACCATACACTCTCTCAAACTAAACTGCCAAGCATTCAAACTCTACTTCACAGAGCTCAACTCCATTGGATTGGCCGTGTTGTTCAAAGACCTAATGTACATTTGCTAACAAGATTGTTTTATGGAAAACTCACACGTGGCTTGCAAGCACTCATAAGGTGGTCAGAAAAGGCAATATAAGGACACTCAGAGAGTATCTCTTAAGAACTTTAGAATTGGTTTAGAATTATAATTAGAATTTAGGAAAACATTGGAATTTAGAATAGAACTTAAGAAATTTAGAATTGGTAAACTATAGAATGGGAGATACTGGCATAGGATCTCCTGACATAGTATTCCCTCATTAGAGAAAGTGCTGTGCTCTATGAACAAAGCAGAATTGAATTAGCTCAAAAGAAACATGAGATGTGCAAATTTAGAGAATCCATCCCAAATGTTCACATATTTGTGTCTGACTTCTCACAGAGTATTCCAAGCTTGTATTGGTCTGATCAGCCCTGGTCAGATACAATAATTTGACTCTAACATAATTATGTCATTTTGGTTCTCTTTGAGAACAAAGGACTATAACCACCAACCAGTACCAGTTTCTCCAGGCTTAAATTCCATAAATATTGTGAGAAATGAGTATTTCTCTCTTGTATTTCAAAACTAATTATTGTATTAGTATCAATATTTTTCCTCTTTTCTACTTCCTCATCCAAAAACCAACCAGTGTGGATTATCTCTCTTAAACATTTATGCAGGTCAAGATGTAATCAGATAGTAAAATAAATTCTAAGTTTTGGCTAATGGGTATATTCCTGTTTATTGTATTTGATCAGACAGGTTTGGAAAGTTGTTGGCTCTCCTTTTTGTTTAATATAGAAGATATGGAAATTGATGTCTCTTTGACCAATATTTGGGTATCTTAAAGCACATATCCCAAGACCGACATTTTAATATAGTCCACCTCCCATTGTGTTAATTAATCAAGGGATTAATTAAGGAATATAAACTGTGAGCCCACTACTATTAGCAGTCTTTGATCTAAGAAAGGTGGCCAAATGACCAACCTTTTATTAATAATAAGTTTATTTTGGAAATTGAGTGAAAGCCCATTAGTTGGAGAATGGCTGAATAAGTTATGGTAAAAGAATGTTATATAATATTACTGTTCCATAAGAAATGATCAACAGGATGATTTCAGACAGGCCTGGAGAGACTTATATGAATTGATGTTATGTGAAATAAGTAAAACCAAGATAACATTGTACACAGCAAAAACAAGATTATATGAAGATCAATTCTGATGGACATGACTCTCTTCAATTAAGGCCAGTTCCAATGGTCTTGTGATGGAGACATCCTCTGCATCCAGAGAGGACTGTGGGAACTGAATAGGGGTCACAACATAGTATTTTCACTTTTTTGTTGTCATTCGCTTGCATTTTGTTTTCCTTCTCATTTTTTCCTTCTCATTTCTTTTCTGATTTTTCTTGTACAGCATGATAATTATGAAAATATGTATACTAAGAATTGCACAAATTTAATATATATATTGGATTGCTTGCCATCTAGAGGAGGGAAGGGAAGGAAGGGAGAAAAAACACTTGGAACATAAGGTTTTATAAGGGTGAATATTGAAAATGATCTATTCATATGTTTTGAATTGCAAAAATTAAAAAAAAAGTTTATTCATACAATTATTAAATTGTCCGGAAATTATGTCTTTCAATCCTTCTAAATCATCACAGAATACTCTTAAACATGTCTGGACCACTAACTATGGTTGTTCTTACTGCAAAGGACATTTTGAAAGGATTATTAAGTGCTCTCCATTATACAACATCAGGTTAACTGAAGGAGATCGAGTCCACTATCCATCCATGATCATTCATTCTCTAGAGTCCATTTTGATCCTGTAAAATTTTGTAGGCTGAAACAGAAAGAAGGCTAACTCTCTTCTCATTCATGTTGGTACCAAGGCAACCCATAGAGCAGGAAAGCCCATTGCTAAAGTTATGGAAGAAGTCTCTGGCATGTTTGCATTTATAGCATGATGCTTAAATATAAATTGAATAAAGGGAATTCTAGCTCCTATGGTATCCCCAAAATAAACCTCAAGGGCTTTTATCCACATTTACACAGTGGGCAGAGCATTTATATTTGAGAATACTTCCTACATCTAAGAACCACAGTTAATTCTTTCAGTGACCCCTGTGAGAATTAGATTCTTTTTTCTTTTTTATTATCATTCTTTGATAGTGGCTTTTTCTGTCAGATTCAGACATATGTTTGTTTTCTTAAAGCATGTTTGGATAAATAGCTAAATTGCAGCAAACCATTGTGAATGCTTAGATTTAGAATTTTAAAGTGTTAGTCAAGCTTCTTATAAAACCTCTTAAATGCTTTTTGCTCTTCTGACCATATTGAAGTCATCTTGGATAAATGTAAGAAATGTGAAAATTTTTTTAACTACTAAAATAATTTTTATTTAAGAATGAGGGGAAGAGAAATCAAGCAAGATCTTCAGAATGTTGAGTATTCCCCCATGACAAACTTTTGGGAGAATGTAGATGAGAACTGCACAGGCTAAATGGACTTGGATAGGTTAAGAGCTGCATAATTGGAGACAACTCTTGAATCAAAGAAACCATAAATCTATTTGAGGATTTAAATATGAAGTAGATTGCATATTTTTTGCTCTTAATTCTACCAGTAACACGTAAATTAAGGCTTCTCCTCACTCAAGGAGTTTAAAAATTGCAGATACTTGATAAGCTTCTATTTATTTTAATTCCTTTATGGTTTGGCCAATATCTCTACAAATGAATAATTATGTGGCAACTTTTTATCTTTATGAAGAAGGGAAAAATGAAGCCCATATACAGTTCTAATATATCCATAAAGATTTATTAAAGGATATGCTGTGTAGCCAACCTTGTTTTCAAGAGGATTAGGGAGGAGAGTGAGGTTATGTAGTCTTCCATATCCATGTCAAAACTGGGATGGTAGTATGGTCACTCCCAAAAAAGGGTTTCCAGTTTTCTCTTTGGAAAGGTCCCATTTCTGATGTGTTGATTATGTTTCCTCTTCAAGGGTTTCAGAATAGTTATCAATGAGAGACCATGTGTTTGTCTTGTTTTTATATTTCTACTTTGAAATCTTTAAGTGTTGTAATTGGGTAAAGGGAAAGAGAATTTAAAAAAATGAATATTCATCGATTTGCATGGGATTGGTTAAAAAGAAAATATGGAGAATCTAATCTATGTTGCCAGCTACATATAAGTAAAGGCCAAGAAAGAAACTTTATCTATAACATTATTAGTAAGTCAAGAGGGGGGGAACCTTTTGGCTAATTTTAGCAAAAGGCCGGGTACAAAGAATATTTATAAGATACATTTCAGTGTCTGGAGCCAGCCCGATCCCACTAAAAGTCAATTGTTAAAAGTGTCATTGTGAAAATCCATGGATGCCATAAATTTCTTTATTGATTTTCTAAACTTACAAGGTAATGGAGAATGTGTTAATAATGCAGATTAAACTTAAACTTAAAGACATAGACTTTATTTTTGTGGAGGGCAGCTGGTTGTTAAACATTCAGCAGCGCATCTCTTGATACATGTTAATTGTCTGGCAAGTCCTGATATATTTGGATTGTTCCTTCAGGTAAAAAATAAGCCTTACAAAGGGACTTGCTTTCCCCCACTCAGAGCTTCTGCATATGAAATGTTAAATCAGGTTCCACAGAAGCGGAAACAATAAAATTCTTATTCACAAAGTTTCTAACAAAGGGATGAGGTACCATCTTATTAATGTAATATATATTAAATTCACTGCATATACAGTTTGTTTCATGTTATGACATGCCATATTAATTCATTTACATTCTTCAAAGTTATGAAGGATAGCATTTGTATTTATAAAATTCTAAGAAACAAAAACATATCCTTGAACACATAAAAAATTTCTAAAAACAAAGATCAGATATCATAGAAAGCACTTAGCATTTCTAGATTTTTAGCCCCTATGACTGTCAAGCTTTTGATAAATCACTTCCCCTAATGTGGAAAATGGGATGGTTGTAATAGGTTATGAATTCTTACCATGTATTCTGTGAACTAGTTAAAAAATATGTATATAATTGTACATCAAAATAACATGTCCTTTGTAATGCTATGTATCTTGTTTTATTTATTTAAAAATAGTATTCTGAGAAAGGGTTCATTTGTCTTCATCAGACTGCCAAAAGGGGTCTCAACAAAATGTTGAGAATGCCTGCACTAGAGACATGATTTCTTTGATCCCTTTCAGTTCCAAAATTCTGTCTAAATAGGGAGTTAATCTGCTCCATTTACTCAGTTTATAGGGAAGTGAACCCCTCTCTGCAAATGTACTGATCTCTTTCTAGAGGAGATATGAAAATGTCCCCTGACATCTTGTTGAGAGAACAGGAGGACAGAGGGGAACTCGAGTCTGAAATATTTCTTGACACAGTTATATACTTCAATGAAGATGGATGATTTAGTCTCAGGAACTGAGGATGATTTGATTGCTTGGGGCTGTTTGGGATGGGGGATCAGAGCTACCCATTTGTTCTTAGATGTTAAAAGGTAAAAAGTTTTAGTGGTTGAGATATATAGACAGCTGACTACTAACACTGCTAAGAATGTATCCACACAGTGTCTGTACCATTTTGGTCATCATCTCAAATTCATCCCCTCTAGAAACTTGGATTCTGCCCTTAGAACTACCCTGGCCTGGAAGAGGTCAGCTTTGGTCTTATCTAGACAAAGGTTTAAGATTTCTATAGCATTTCCATGTCATGCTATCCTTTCTACCTCAAGCTACCATCCTGCAGTTGTCCAAACCCTCTTAATGAATTGTCTTTTCCCATTAGAATGTAAGCTCTTTGAGGACAGGCCAGGTACTTGCCTGTTTGCTTGCATTTCCATACTTAGTACTTTACATAGTTCCTAGCACACAATAATGCTTAATAAATGCTCTATGTACCTACCTATCCAGTTACTTATTTATCTATCTATTCTTTCATCTATCTAAATATTATCTATTTTTAGAAATGAGGTTTTTTTCTGAAGTACCTATAGAAAACTCACTGAGGGGGCAAAAATGAGGCAGTTATGATTTTGGAAATGGCCCTTAAGGATGAACTTTGTCCATATAGGTCCAGGCCCAGAAATGCTGGGTCTTGGGGCACAGATAGAAAGTCAGCAGAAGGTTTTTGCTCTTATAAGGACGGAAGACAAGCCCTTGGACATGTTGCCTTTAATATACAGACAGAACTGTATTTTTGTAAATGAAAAAAATGTCAATAAGGATTTGATATGAAGACCATGTTTTCCATTTTTCCCCTTTTTGCTATTTTTTTTAGTCAAGAGTGAAAGTAACTGTATAGCAAAGAAAAATTACACCCAGCAATGAAATATGTTCCCACTGATGTTTTCTGACCAGTGCAATGCATACCAAGTGCTTTTTTTGTGTGAACAGAGAGCCCATGGAGTTAGGCCCACATTTTGCTGGACTTTGGAGAGTATATTTGTGCATCTCCTGGCACTTTCTTGGACTCTATGATTATGTTAAAATCTCTGCTTCAAGTCACATTTCTATGGCTTATTAAATTCAGAAATAAAAAGACTTTAGCAGGGAAAGGGGGAGTCACTGCATGAGAGTGAGTCGCCTTTCACAGTATCAAATCATCCTGACAACTATCACACATGCGCTCTGACATACTACTAGATAAATTTTCATGTCACTTCTCAAGTATCTTCTGTAGATCCCAAATTCCTATAATTTAAAAACCTTACCCTAGCATCGCATTTTCTCAACTCTAAAATGAAAGATAACAAAAGCACCTATTCCGGAGGTTTGTGAGGTTCAAATGAAATAATGTATATAAAGAACTTTTGAACCTTAAGTTTCTATGTGTTAATTATTTTTGTAATTGTTGTATTTCATCTTTCCAGTTTAGTTACTTATTTTTCACAAATCCTATTCACTAACTATAGAAGGCATTATTTCAAAATTTCCTGGACAGTCTTGCCTCTTTATCTTTGTTTAGGATATTCCCCTCTACCAGATGTGCTGTCTGCTTTTCTCTCTAGGAATCAGAATTATTATATTTGTCCTTCACATTCCAGCTGAAAAGTCAATTTCTTCCAAAAAAAATTTTATGAGCTATGTGGAACTTATGTGGTATGACTCTTTTGGTTTCTATAACATTTATTGTTTATCCTACTCATTTGAGTCCAGACATAAAGTTTCCTGAACCATTGTACTATTTTCAGTGACTTCCTTATGATGCCATAAGACAATTCTTTGAAAGTGACAGTTTTTTTGATAATATCTATACACACACATAGATATACACGTAGATACATACACATACTATACACACATTTTTATCTATTTATCTAACTATAGCTATACCTTTCTTCCCCAACAAATCATACATCTTAGATGACTAAGTGACTTGTTAGTAACAGGTGGTCAATGAATATTTGCAGATTGACATTGGGAGGATAATGTTTGGGTTAGAAAAAATAGAAAAATTATAAACACTTTTGATTCTAGGGTAACACAATGGAGGAAAAACTAATGCTTTATAATTAAAAGCTGATAAAAAGGACAAACATGAGCTTTATCCTGCTTGCCAAATGAGCTTCTCCCCCATTGTGAGTTGGATAAATGATAGAAGGTTAGGAGCAGCCAAAAATCTTTTAGAGCAGTTGCTCAAGACATCTGGTGGTCTCTAAGGTGTTGAGCAGCTTGAAAAGTATACCTGAATCTGGACACAGAATTCTGGAATTCTGGAATAGAAAGATTTTTCAGAGGTTATTAAGTCAAATCCATCCCCTTATTGATACTCACATGATCAGTACATAAGTTCTGTCTTTCAGCACTTCTCACCTAGACTAATATAATAATTTGTTGAGTTTGTTCTCTCTGCATCTAGATTCTGCCCTCTCTAATTGATCCTCATGTGCTTACCTGATTAATATTCCTAAAACTTAGATATTGCTATATTGGTTCCTTGGCCTAAAATTTTCAATTAATTAATTAATCAATTTGAGATTTAGTGCAAAGTAGAAAAATGAAAAAAATAAAATATTTACATGTGCACAGCAGAACATAACAGCTGATACAAAATATAAAGCAATAAATTTCCATTTTAAAACCTAAGTAATAAATATTACATGTTAAGAGCCGTCCATCTTTTGTTTGCTTCCTTGTAGGTTTTTTTGTTCTCTGCTGTGCACATTTTACTTTATTTTCCTTCCCTTTTCCCTTTCCCCCAAGAAGGCTACAATTATACATGGATAAATTTGTATATACATATATCACATACATACATACATACATATAGTTAGATATCTTTATAATATAGTTTTAGATCTTGTATTGTTAAGCCACCATCTTTTGTACATTTTTTTTTTATTAATTCCCTTGATATTCTTGGCCTTTTGTTCTTTCAGATAAATTTTATTTTTATTTTTCTAGTTCTATAAAATAATGTTTTGGCAGTTTGATTGTATGCCACTGAACAAATAGACCGATTTAGGCAGAATTGTCATTTTTATTTTATTAGCTTGGCCTACCCATGAGCAATTAATAGATTTTCCATTATTTAGATCTGACTTTATTTGTGTGACAAGGGTTTGTAATTGTGTTCATATAGTTCCTGAATTTGTCTTGGCAGGCAGACAATCAAATATTTTATTTTGTCTACAGTTATTTTAAATGGAATTTCTCTACCTCTTTTATTTTCTTCTCACTCCCAATCCCCTAGCCAGCCTAACTCATTCCTGTTAATATATATATTCTTTTATATTTTCCTCCCTGTGAGTAGTGTCTCCTCTAAAAATCCCTTCCTTATTCTCTCTCCCTCTATAAACTTTTAACTTCTTATTTCTTTCTGAAATTAGAAGACTTTTATACTCGTCTGTCTATCTATTATTCCTTCTTTAACCCATTCTTTTGTTGTTGTTGTTGTTGTTGTTAATTTATTTATTTTTAATACACATTGCTTTATGAATCCTGTTGGGAGAGAAAAATCAGAACAAAAGGGAAAAACCATGAGACGAAAAAAAAAAAAAACAGAAAAAAGAAGTGAACATAGCATATGTTGATTTACATTCAATCTCCATTGTTCTTTTTCTTAATGCACATAGCATTTTCTGTTCAAAGTCTATTGGGATTACCTCAGATCACTGAACCACCGAGAATAACCAAGCCTTTCATAGTTGATCATCAAACATTCTTGCTGTCATTATGTACAATGTATTTCTGGTTCTGCTTGTTTCACTCAGCATCAACTTATGTAAATATTTCCAGGTCTTTCTAAAATCAGTTTGTTCATCATTTTTTATAGAACAATAATATTCCATTATTTTCATATACTGTGGTGTTCTCTTCTTTTGTATAATATAATGGTTTTCTGTGAGCAAGTTTCTTGGGGAGATTTTCTGGAGGCAGCCTTAGTTTTGGTTCCGATCAATAATCACCTCAAATACAGCTAGGAGTTAAAATCCAAATCTTTATTGTCTCTTCCAAAATAGCCCAGTTAGCTTTCTTTGGTTCCAAGAGCTCTCATTGGTAGTCTTTTGCCTCTGCCAGCTTCTGCCTCTAGCTCAACTCCAACTCCTGGCAATCTTCCAAATTGACTGACTCCATTGACTCAGCTCCTTTTTATGTTCTTTTAGAGGTGTAAACTCAAAGGTTGACTCCGCCTCCAAGAGTGGGATTATGGGAGGTGTAAATTTGTGAATCTCATACTAAAGACTGAAAACTCCCAACTTGTGAACTCTAATGTGTGAGCTAATGTGTGAACTCTCAAAGGTGTAAACACAAGCATTGTTTCTATCAATTCCATTGAGTTATCACTAGGATTCTAACAATATATCACAACTTTTTAAGCCATTCCCCAATTGATGGACATTCATTCATTTTCCAATTCTTTGTTACCACAAAAAAAGATGCTACAAATATGTTTGTACATGTGGGTCCTTGTCCCTCCTTTATGCTTTCCTTGGGATACAGACCCAATAATGGCATTGTTGGTATGCACAGTTTTATAGCCTTTTGGGAATAATTTCACATTGCTCTAAATCCAAATAGAAGGATTGGATCATTTCACAACTCTACCAACAATGCATCAGTGTTCCTGTTTTCCCACATCTCCTCCAACATTTATTATTTTCCTTTCTGTCATATTAGCCAATGTGGGAGGTGTGAGGTGGTATCTCAGAGTTATTTTAATTTGCATTCTAATCAATAGTTAGAGCATTTTTCATATGATTATAGATGGTTTTAAATTCTTCATCTGAAAATTATCTGTTCATATCCTTTGACCACTTATCAATTGAGAATAAATTGCATTCTTATATATTTGACACATTTCTTTATATAGTTTAGGAATGAGACCTTTACCAGAAACACTGAGTATAAAATTTTATTTTCCCCAGAGTTTGTACTTCCCTTTTAATCTAGTTTCTATTGGTTTTGTTTGTGCAAAATCTTTTTAATTTAATGTAAACAAAGTTGTCCATTTTGTCTTTCTTTAAGTTCTTCTTTGGTAATGAATTCTCTTCTCCAAAGATTTGACAGGTAAATTATCCCTTGCTCTCCTAATTTGCTTATGGTATCATTCTTTGTGCCCAAATCAGATATCCTTTTTGACCTTTTTTTTGGTATGGGATATGAGATGTAGGTCTATACTGTGTTTCTGACATATTATTTTTCAGTTTTCCCAGCATTTTTTTTTTTGTGTGTGAAATAATGAGTTCTTATCCCAGAAGCTAGAGTTTAGGGGGTTATCAAATACTAGACTAATATAAGCATTGATTATTGTGTCATGTATATCTAATCTATTCCACTGATTCACCACTCCATTTCTTAGTCAGTACCAAATGATTTGATGACTGCTTCTTTATAATATAGTTTTAGGTCTGGTATTGCTAAGACACCAACTTTTGTAGTTTTTTTTTTTTTATTTTTATTAAATCCCTTGATATTCTTGACTTTTTGTTCTTCCAGATAAATTTTATTTTTTCTAGTTCTATAAAATAATGTTTTGGCAGTTTGATTGGTTATGGAACTGAACAAGTAGACCAATTTAGGCAGAATTGTCATTTATATTATTATAAATTATTCCCAAAGGGCTATAAAACTGTGCATATCAACATTGTTATTTTATTAACTTGTCCTATCCATGATCAATTGATAGTTTTTCAATTGTTTAGATCTGACTTTATTTGAGTTTTGTAATTGTGTTCATATAGTTCTTGAGTTTGTCTTGGCAGGTAGACAACCAAATATTTTATTTTGTCTACAGTTATTTTAAATGGAATTTCTCTTTCTATCTCTTGCAGCTGGGCTTTGTCAGTAATATATAGAAATGCTGATGATTTGTGTGGGTTTATTTTATATCCTTCATCTTTAACCCATTCTTGATGAGAATAGGTTCCAGAAATATCTATACTTTTCCTCCATCTAATTTCTCTGTCAGTTCTCACTCTTATATCTCATTTGTATAAATACTCTTTTCACTTTTTCCTACATGGTTTTTATTTTTAGAATCTCATCATCCTCAGCTCTACTCCAATCTCTCTTTTGAACTACCCAATTACTAATGACAATCTTAGACATATGGTTTATATTTCCAAGTTTTAAACATAAACAGTTTGTCCTTATTGAGTCCTTTAAAATTAGTCTTTGATAATGGCTCTTATATGTCAAATTTTCTATTGAGTTCTGGTCTCTTTGCAACAAAATACTGAAAGTCTGGAAACCCCTTGGATGACCTTTTTTCATTAATTACTATGCTTATCTTTTCTGGGTATGATATTTTTGACTGCAAGCACAGTTCTTTTGTTCTTTGATAGTGTTACAAGACCCGTAGTCTTTTAGCTTAGCAACTGCTAGGTCTTGTGTGATTCTAATTGTGGCTCCACTTTGAATTTTTTTCTTGTTGTTCCTTGAATTGGGGGTTTCAGAATTTTGCTTTAATATTCCTGTAGGTTTTCATTATGGTCTAAAATCTTTAGTAGCTCCCCATTTCTTTTAGGATAAAATAAAATAAAAGTTCCTCTACCTATCACTTAAAACCTTATAAAATCTAACTACTTATACTCCCCATGGGTCTTTCCATTAACCTGGGATTACTTGTAAATGTGATTGTTCTGAAATTTTTATGTTCTATATTTGAAACCAGCTAGATTAGCTATGAGCATGAATTCTGCTTATATCACAGATAAGGGACAAATCTGTTCCTGAGGTGTGATATAATGTTTAAGGTATGTAGAATAATAAGAGAATAACTAAAATGATATCTCAAGCATTGATTATTCATGTGATCCAGCTGCTTATTTCTCCATCTTTATAGAAATGAACATGTGGCTGTTTTATTATTGTTTCTGTTATCTCTAGTACTTGATACATAATATATACTTAATAAACACTTGTTTGTTTTATTGTTCATGATCCTGCATTTTGAATCACAGGATTAGAGTGCAAGTTAAGAAGCATTTGTTTAGCCTCTACTATGTACCAAAAGAAGGTACTATGTATCCTCCAACTTCCAGCCAGTCACTACCCATAAGGCAATAAGTCCACCATAAATGAATCCATAGTGTTTCCTGATAGTGAGGTAGAGAGAAGCATATGACAAGGAAGGTCAAACCACCACCTCTTTGACCATCATTTCCCTTTAGCGTCTGACAAAAATAATCCAGAACCCTGAGCTGAAGAAACTTGAAAATAATAGTGCTTCCAGTCAAGTGCCTCAAGCCATCATCCTGGAAGGCAATCTTTGTGGTGAAAAGCACAGCAGCCTTATAATTGTTCTTGTTAGTTCTGTTGAAGATTCTGAAAAGAACCTTGGTACTGTCAAAAACATCAAAAAGTGTCATAATTTTGTCAGTAGAAATTATATTAATGAGGAAGTATTACCATCTGCTTTGCCACTGCACCCTCAGGACCATGAGAACTTTTCATTTTACTTGTAGCTGAAATTTCTGGTAAATGTTGCCTCTTCATTAGAATGTGGACTTTTTAATAACAGAGATTTTCTTTCTTTTCTATTTGTATTCCAAGCACTTAGCATAATGTTTTGGATATAGTAAGCACTTATTAAATATCTCATTCATTCATCTCAAGCCTCACATTTTAAAGATAAAGGTTTTGATTCTCAGTGAAGAAAAAAATGACTTGTTTAAGATCACCCAGGAGCTTGTGTAGGCCCTGACTTCAAATTCTGGTTTTCTGGCTCCTCAGGATGCATATCTTATCGTTGCAATTCTTATCATTAGATTAGAGAAGATAAGGAAGATGAGATGAAGTTATAGAATTTCAGATTTATGGTTTTCAGGTGTAGAAAAACATCTCAGAGGTTAACCTGTATCTGAAAAAAATACACAATGCAAAAAATCTCCAATTTTTTCTTGGAAATTTTAAATATTAGGAATTTTAACTCCTAAGGCAATCTATTCTGTTTTTTAATTATGCTAAGTAATAGGAAGTCTTTTTTTTTTTTAATCTGTTTCTTCACATCTACCAAATGCTCCCAGCTGTGTTATTTTGGGGTCAAATAGGAGAAGGCTAATACATCTTTCATGTGACAACTCTTCAAATATTTGATGAGAATCATCTTCCTCCATTTTTCCCACTCTCCCACCTTGCCTTTCCTCCTCTGCAGCTCCCAATCTTCTATTCTCCAGGTAGAATATCCCAGTCCCTTCAAAAGATTCATCTACATCATGGACTCCAATCTTCAAAGAAGACCCTAAAATGAGCATATTGCTTAGACTCTTCATGCTACCATTTGCTGCATTGCAATGCATTCATTTGTCTTCCTGGAGTCTCCAGTGTCTTTGCCAAGAAAACCCCAAATGGGGTCAGTCTGAAATGGCAGAGCCACAGTAACATGGAAAGGGGAAGAATAATAGAGAATACATATTCAAAATGTAAGCAATAGTTAGAATCAACACAGAAATACCTAGAAGAACAACTAAGGTTACCAATAAGTGGTGATTTGTGGATTCATGGATATTAGGAGCTAAGGAGTCTTGCTTCAGCTCCTGTTTTAGGTCAGAATTTCCTCACTCACTGTTCATGCCTCTATATACAAAGTTCTGAGGTTCCCTGAAGGACATGGATCCCTAGAGGGTGCTTCTGGCTATGCAAGTCTTGCTTCAGGGAGTAAGGTCAAGATATGTGTCAAATAGGAAATAGAGATCATCCTGTTTAATAATGGATGCCTGTATAGGCTCAGAGAAGACTGATATCTGAATAGAAATTTAATAATCTAAGGGTGAAGATCATTAAAAGATAAAGGTATTTTAGCTAGGATTGTTGGAAGCCAAGGATATATTCTGAGAAAGAGAACATATTTCCAAATTTTAATGCCTGTGTGATCATGGGCAATTCACTTAACCTAACTTTCCTTCAATTTCTTCAACTGTAAGAGTAGATGCCTCACAGTTCCCTTCCACCTCCATGATCCTGTGATCCTTTGATAATGGCAGGGATATAAAATAGGGAAAAGAGAAAGAAAGAGAGAGGGTGATTAAAGAAATTGACTATAGAGTAGGTATTTTTTTTCCCTTTTCTTTTGATTGGGCTGCATTTCACTTCTAGAAGAGCTAATATTTGGCTTCCGTTCATATCTATGTTGCTAGCAATTTCAGATATTGAAGAAACAGCATATTTTAGAAACTGAAATGTCATTCCTTCTGTAAGGTAAGCAGTTGGCCATAGATCCAGAGACTTTTTACTCCTGTGCAGAAAGACAGCAATCTCCCAGACATTCAGTCTTCAACATTTGCTCATGAAACATAATTAATTCCCTTTCCTAACTGGTATCTGACAACACTTGTGTTGAGAAGGCATAGTAGGTCAATGCATCCATTATCCCCTGGGAATGAAGGCAAAGGAAGAGGTAGTTTTATAAAACAGGGCACAAATGACTGCTACTGATTCTAATTTTTAAATTTCCCTTATTTATTTATTTTGTGTTGTATTTTAATTGTCTTTTTTATTTTGATGACTTTTAATTCTGATAGGGAAGGGAAGGTTACAGAACTTGTGGGAAATGGCGATAGGATGAGAAGACACTCAGGAATACTGGTTTTGAAGGCAAGGCACAGAAAGTTTGGTCTGTCACCCCTCCACCATGCAGGTTCATGAACTTAAATAGATTAAACTAACTGGAATATGGTAGTGACAAATTTTTCAATGTCCCCTTTCACCTCTGGATCTCTGTCTCTGAATCTCTGCTTTTCCTCTGAAAGGATAAGCCTAATAGAACAGTCCAGGGGTGTGAACTGAATGTGAGCCTATAAATCATTGTCACTATAGTATAAATGGAGGCAACTGAAGGGAAGGCAAGAAATTCACACCTTAACAAGGAGTTTGCCTTGCAAGAGCAACTTTGTCTCTTGCTGGAGATAGCAAGAACTTTTCCCTTCTTAGAATTAGAGTTAGAGCACAAAGAAACCCAAATTATGATCTAGTCATCCTTTTCATTTAATGGATGAGGATGTAAAAAATTTAAGTGACTTGTTTTGGGTCATCCAGAGAGTAAGTGGCAGGGCCAGTATTTAAAACTAACTCCTCTGACTCCAAATCCATTGATATTTTCAGTAGATTATATTGCAGCATTTAGACAGACAGTACCAATGCCACAAGGAAGTTCTCATCAAGGGGGTCAATGAGGATCCAGAACAATGCATGTGCACATACCCTATAGGTGCTCTGTAAACAATGCTTGACTTGTGCTAACATGCCTCCACCCTGATCCAATAAATCACTGAAGATAATGGGTCCTGCCAGGGTTGACACCATTTAATGAGAGTCAGAAGGGACTGGCGATAAACTACAGACAGCCATTAATGTGTTTTAGGAGCTCTCGAGTTATCATCACGCTATCCTCGGCCAAGTGGCCATGTAAAACAAATTCGGCTCCTGTAAATCCACTCCACTCAAAACTCCTATTTCAGAGGAAGAGATAAGCAGCCTTGGTCCCTGGAAGGCTCCTTGGCATGTCCTGGAATGTCTGGACCATATTTTTCTTTCATCCCTCCTGCTCCCCCCTTGCACTCTGACACATCACCATCTGGTTGCTAAGCAACCACCCCAGCACTGCTGTGCATACTGGCATAATTTGCTGTTCCAGGCTGTGAGGGTTTTTTCCCCCTCCCCCTATTCCCTTCTCTCTTTTTCTTTCCTGGTTGAAAAGCAAGGAACCAATCTAAAATAGGCCATTTTTTTTTTTTGACAGACAACTTCGGTATAAATGTTGAAATCTGTGTTGTCTGTCAAAAGCCGTCAATCTGAAAACTTTGCTGAGGCCCCATGTATATTTAGTAACAGAGAACAAATAGAGGAAGACATTTAGATGTCAATTATTCCAGCAAGTTAATGCAGAAACTGGGTATTTAAATCAAGCCATTTAGAGAAGATAAAAGAGAAGTGACTTTAGGATACTTACTTGTATTTTAAAAATTCAGGATTTTTGTGGGTTTTTTTCCCTTCCCTCCTCCACAATAAGCTTGATGCCTATGGCATAGCGTTAACTCTTTCAACATCTGTGGGACTTTTGTCTTGAGGGATAGGGACCAGAGGCAAATACACATAGAATGTTAGAGCTAGAATTTCATTTACACAACATTGTAAGATTTATAATGTTCATTTCCTACAATAAGTAGGTGAGACAACAAATGTATCAAGTATTATACCCATTTATGGATAAGGAAACTGAGATTGAGAAGTTAACTATCTTGACCAAAAATCATACACCTATTATATCAATTGGCATTTAGGTTTTATGACACCAAATCCCATACAATATTTATTCTCTCTCATTTAGGAATCAGAATAAGTCAGGCAAAACAACAAGTATTTTGGGGGTGCTTACTTTCTGTTGGGGGCTGTGCTAAGCACTATACAATTATTATTTCATTTTATTCTTATAAAAATATTCTATATCTAGAAAGTATGCGTTTTGATTATTCCTGTTTTATTGATGAGGAAACTGAGGCAGATTGAAGTTAAATGAGTTGCCTGGTCACATAAGTAATAAAGGTCTGAGGCTGGATTTGCATTCAGGTCTTCCTGACTTCAGGCTTGGAACTCCATCTCTAGTGCTAAATTCGAAGCAAATAAGCAAAAGAGAATGTTAAGGTCTTATTGTTGAGGACCTTACATTCTAAGGGGAAAGGGGGAGAATAAAAAACATTAAAGGGAGCAGAAAATTGTATGTGGGTGTAGGTGTGTTTAAGGGGATTTGGGGGGTGTATATGTATGAATGTGTATGTATGTGTGAAGGTGTGAGTGTGTGGGTGTCATAGTGTGTTTGTGTGTATGGGGGATGAGTGTGTGTGTGTGTGTGGGGTATGACTCTGTGTGTGTGTGTGTGTGTGTGTGTGTGTGTGTGTGTGTAGAAGTAGTGGAAAGAATGCTGGAGTATGTTGTCAACTTCTGTAAAAGCATAAGCAGTCATAGTGGGAATGTAGGTTGTCCAGTCTCTGTTCTTTCCTAAAATACAATAACCCTCCAAGGGAGAAGAAGACTGGAATGGAGAAGGGACTTTGCAGGGTAGAAAGCCCTGGTGCCCAAGGAGATGCACACAAGTTAGATAGTCCTTGACTGTAAGGAGTTTCCTTTGTCATTATTATTGTTCAGTCATTTCTGTCATTTCCAACTCTTTGTGACCTAGTTGGTGCTTTCTTAGCAAAGATTATGGTGTAGTTTGTCACTTTCTTCTCCAACTCATTTTACAGATGAAGAAACTGAGGCAAACAGGGTAAAGTGACTTGTCCAGAGCCACACAGCTAGTAAGTGAGGCTAGATTTGAATTTATGAAGATGTGCTCCTGATTCTAAGGCCAGTACTCTAATTACTGTGCCAACTAGCTGCTGTAAGAAATTTCCAGGTGAATATACTATGCTCACAGATAAGGAAACACGTGATATATGCAAAATAAAAACACTGTGATATAAGGGAACTAAAGACTGCTAGCAATTATTCCTATATATCCTCAGATTTCTAAACCCAATTATAAAACATCAAAGGGTACTTATAGTGGGACCTTAACCATTACCAACATCGTCAGAGACAACATAGTGAAATGAATAGACTGGCACTTTTGGAATACTGGGAAAGCAAGAGCAAATAATTTAACATTTTGGTGTCTGAGACAATGTTTGAGATTATGTTAGAAATGAGTTGTTGATTTGTAGCAGTTTATTAAAGTTTCAAATCTGAGATGCTCTATATTGACTGGGAGTGACTCCTCACTCCTAATAGGAAAAGGTTTAGGATAATACAAATAGAACTTAAAAAGAAGCTAAGCCACAATTTTGACCAGTTTGGGAAACCAGGTTCCTTTTTATCCATGAAAAGTCATTAAACTAATAAAGGATTACCATTAGTTTAGCTGTGCCATATGCCATATCTAATTGTGATCATATAGAAAGAATAAGTCATCAACAATGCACAGTCTGCAAGCTTTGTTGCTGTCCATACCCTGACAAGATGTCACAAGGGATGTCTCCATCACATTAGGACTTTATGGGAGGACAAAGGTGAGAACAGAATGGGCCAGCCTGGACGGAGTCTGATTCTGTATTATTCTAGGAAATGGTCACATAAATGAGAATATCTATCTATCAGAGGAATAGAATACACCATAATTTCAGCTCTATCTACTGGTCTCATCTGGCTAGACTTAATTTCCAAAGCTTCGAGTTTGTAGTCCCTAAAATGATTCCAAGTTTTGATATCAGGACCAATATTTTAGTAGTAGTAGTAGTTGTAGTAAGTAATAAACCCTTTATGAACATTCCTTGATATTTAACCTTCTTGAATTGGCTTGTCTTTTTTTCTTAAGATTGCAAGTGTATAGGAGACACATCTTTCTTTAGTGGAACTGTAACACTTGTTCAGGTCAGTAATTCCCAATCTTTTCAAAATACTGACAAGCTATTATGGTGTATTTGATTTCATGACATCTTTGGCTTTTTCTCCTGGGAGTGTTGTATGCCAAACACAAAAGAACTGCCCTATAACCCTCTTTGATACTGAAAAACTTTTAGGTTCTGTAATTTCATCATTGCGGATACTGACTAAAGCAGATCACAGTCTCTCTATAATTTACTAGATGGTATTTGAAAATTGTCAAGGTGATCAAAAAAATTCATTATCCTGGGGCCAATCTGGTGATAGGTCTCTCTGAACTTAGATAAACTGGTCTTTACACAATAGAGATATAGTTCACTTCCAGGCCTCTCTTTGAATTGTTATCAGATTGATAAAGTCTGTCAGAACTTATTTTATACTAGTATAGTCTTCAAGAACCCGGGGAGACCTATAGGTCACAATGAAGATCTGAAAAGTTTCTAGAGTGTAAAATTTAAAGGGTTACATCAGCACTTGAAGTCTTTGAACAGTGTGGAAACAATTAAATTTATCACTTATTCAGCAAAAAAAAATAATAATAATAATAACTAGTTAAAATAGGAAGCTCCAATAGTCTCATCTCTCTGGGGAGGTGCCTCTTAGGTGGATTTCTTTCTAATCTATCCCCATCTTTAGCTTCATGGTGTTTAACTCCTTGGTGACTTTATTGCTGATAAAATCTTCTAAACATTTCCTTCTTTTTCTTGGATACTGTGTGTGTGTGTGTGTGTGTGTGTGTGTGTGTATGCATATATGCAATTTGCCTCAGGTGCTAAAATTTTTATCTTTATTGACTAATGGAAAACAAGATAATTCTATATAAAAAAAAGAACAATAAAAGGTTAGAATCCTGGATCAGATTCTTGCTATCCATATCAATCTAGGTCAGTAATTCCCAAACTTTTCAAATTATTTTTGTGTGTTTGATTTTACACAACTCTTCCATTTTCCTCTTGGGAATGCTATCTGTCAAAAAACAATAGAACTGCCCCATAGCCCTATTTGAGTCCAAACTTCTCTGGGCATCTTTTCACATCTGTAAAGTAGGAGTAATGATAATTCAAAACATTTAATGGAGAAAACAAGAGCTACAGAATTGCTGAATTTATCTGAAAGTGTTATGCAAAGGTATATTGCTATAATTAATGCATAATCAGGAAAGAGACTCCAAGGAAGAATGGAAATAAAGGAAAAAATGAAAGTTCAGATTTTAAAATGATGTTATATTAACATTTCCTCCTCACCCCTTAACCCCAAGAGATTATTATTGTTTTCAGATAATTTTCTGAGGCATGGAAGTGTTCTTCATCAATAGCTCTGCTTGTTTACAAGAACATCATGCTTCCTGACTCCATCACCCCCCTCAACTTCCACATTAATCTAATCACCTAAAATCTCATCACCATAACTCAGATTTAGATATTCTATATTTTAATAACTCACCCCCACTTATGTCTCTGATTGGAGGACTGAAGGGTGAAACACTAAACTCCTGCCAAAGTCTTCCTTTATAGGAGATTCACAATCTTCCTGAAGCTTCCTTTCTCCAGTGGCAACTCTTCTAATCTGTTTTTATTTAGACAGATATCCTAAGTTCCTTCTCTCATCCCTTTTCAGCTTCCTTTTATGTGTAAACTTTCAGCATTGAAATATAAGCTCTTTGAGAACAGGAATTTTCTTGTTGTTGTTGTTGTTGTTGTTCTTCTTCTTCTTCTTCTTCTTCTTCCTCTTCTTCTTCTTCTTCTTCTTCCTCTTCTTCTTCTTCTTCTTCTTCCTCTTCTTCTTCTTCTTCTTCCTCTTCTTCTTCTTCTTCTTCTTCTTTTCTTCTTCTTCTTCTTCTTCTTCTCTTCTTCTTCTTCTTCTTCTTCTTCCTCTTCCTCTTCTTCTTCTTCTTCTTCCTCTTCTTCTTCTTCTTCTTCTTCTTCTTCTTCTTCTTCTTCTTCTTCTTCTTCTTCTTCTTCTTCTTCTTCTTCTTCTTCTTCTTCTTCTTCTTCTTCTTCGTCTTCCCTCCTTCCCTACCTTAAAATTTATATCCCCATTACTTAGCACTGAGTCTAGTATAAAGGTATATTGAACTGAGTTCAATTGACAAACACTGTGTAATTTTATAAACCTGTATCTGAGAATCATTAATCCAAAAGATCCACAGGTAGTAACACAACCTTAGTAGATGCCCAGCAAAAGGAAAAGAGGAAAGGATAGTAAGAGGAAGAGAGAAAAGAGAAAACAAAAAGAAGCTAATGCATCATGCATGGGTCCTAAGGAGTGTCAGAAACCTCCACTATTGTGGCTCTCTTTATAGGAAGAGAAAAGGGGAAAACAAACATTTATTAAACACATACTATATGCTAAGCACTGTGTGAAGAGTTTTCTAAATATTATCTCCTTTGATCCTGACAGTTCTGGGAACTAAGTATTAATATGATACCCATTTCACATCCAAGGAATCTGAAACAAATACATTAAGGCAATTAATCTACTGTATCCCAGGCAGTGTGTTAAGCACTTGGAGACACAAAAAAGCTCCTGTTCTCAAGGAGCATAGAATCTAACTACCTGATCAAGCAACATCTGTTTAAAGAAGTACTGGACAGGGTTGGAGACTTGGTGAGAGCACCAATCAGGGGTCAGGAAAGCTAACAATCCAAATCTGGCTATGCTAACTGTATGTTCCTAGGCCAATCACTTAAAATTTGTTTGCCTCAATTTCATAAACTGAAAAATATGGATAATAATAGCACTTGTCTCTCAGGGTTGTTGTAAAGATCAAAAGAGATAATAATTGTAAAGTCCCTGGCAAATAGTAAGTACTATGTAAATATTAGCTATCATTATTATAGCTATTATTGATCCTGGTTCTATCATTAGCTCTAACACTTGGAATTCTCTCAAATATGCTCCTGAAGTAATAGTGAGGCTCAGGACATTGGTTTACTTTTGCTTTTTTGTTTGTTTGTTTGTTTTGTTTTGTTTTGTTTTTCTCCAGCTAAATATACTAACTGAATTTAAATGACTGCTTCCTGACAAACAACCTGATGTTTAATTCACCTAGTTAAGGAGAAGAGAATAACCAGGATAGAGAAGATCTTTGGGTATAAGGGAAGGAGAAATAGCAAGCTGCAACTCTTCACTAGTCACAGTAGATCAGCACCTTGGTGAGCACCACAAGACCCAAAGATCAAAACCACCACTGTTGCCTTTTTTATGTGCAGGAAGCTTCTATGGGTCAATTTAACTCTCCTTGTTGATCTAGTTGGCCTTGCTGGGCTCCTTAAGTCTTTTTTTTTTAATCCTTTGGAAATGGAGTGAAGTTTACTAATCCAATCCTTTGTTGGCTACATTTGTAACTAAAGGAAATGCTAAATTTTAGTTATAGGTTAGTGGAAATAAAAATGTAATTTTTTTTTCTTCACAAGTTCATTAAATCTTTGATATCTGTCCTTGAATTCTTTGGAAGTCTGTGGTACTCAAAAACAATAAAGTAGTAGGCCAGACTATATCCATTGTTGAAAATAATTGGCTATTATTTCCTCTAAACCAGAAGAAGCTCTTAAACTTTTTACATTTTTACATTCGATCCCTTTTAACCTGAGACATTTTTATGGGATTCTGGGTATAGAGGCATATAAAATAGGTAGACAAAGCAAACTATCTAGTGATAATAAATCATAATTTTACAACCCTCACATTCGGTTACGAGACTTCATATAGGGTTGCAAACCACAGTTTGAGAAGCTGAACTCTAAATGTCCCAGACAAACAATGGTTCTCCACATTTCTATTGGTATCATGGTTTCTCATGAAGTGACCTTTCTCTTTCCTTCTCTATTGAACCTTCTTAATCCACTATGCAAAGCTGTTTGACATCGGCAAAGTCACTTCCAGTATCTGAGAAACGCTGAAGGTCTTCCCTTCCCAAATTAATACTTTTGTGAAGGCAAACTAGACCATCTTTTGCCTCATTTCTTACTTATATATTTGCTAGATTGGTATCATCTCATACAAACCAAGACCTGAGAATGACTTATCTTAAAAAGGTCAAGATCTCCCATTGCCTCCTGAGACATTGCCAGTTGTCCTGACCTATAGACTACAATGATTCTGGAAGAGGCTAATGACTTTGCTCAGCTCTCCCTCACTTAAATCCAATTCATTTCCAAGTCAAGATAACATCTGTTGGATGTCTTTGTTGCTCTTTGAGAAAGAAGAACAAACAACAATAACGATTCAGTATCTGAACTTCAGTTTTCTAATTTATAACACTACAAAAATAATGTGTGCCCTACCTACTTCACAGAATTGTTGTGAGAAAAGCACTTTGCAAACTATTAAAAAGTTATAGAAATGGGAGTTATTTAAAGCAGGCAAAGACTCAGCAAGACAAGCAATTTGCCTTTTTCCAGAAAACCCTGAAAACACACCAGACCCTCAAGTGCCACAGGGCAAAGAAACGCATTGCTCAGTCACTCAGGTTCAAAGGTCCATTTATATCAATAAAAAAGCCCTGTAAACAAAATGCGATTCTCATTATTTGTATGCCCAGCTGGCTGTGATAGTTGAATGAACACTTAAGATGAATGCTCTTATTATGCCCAATTTGTGATTTTATAGTTGTAGAAAGATAGGGAGAAGAAAGTGAAATTATTTTGCTCAACATTAGCTTGATGGGAAAAATACACACACACACACACACACACACACACACACACATACACATACATACACACACACAACCACATCATCATCTTATGTTTTTTTTTAAACTGCAGAATATGATGTGTAAAACAATAAAGTTTCCATCTGCAGGCAACAAGAAATGCACAGAAATAAATTGTGCCCCTGGGTTTCTCATTTCCACTCATGTTTAACACATTCAGTGCTGCTTGGGTATAGTACTCAGTGAATTGTTAATGAAAGAAAAAATAGCAACCAGAAAATAGACTGGTAGTACAAATGAGTTTCTTAGTATTTTTAAGAAAGTCTTTTTTTTTTTTTTTGCTCTCTTTATGACTTTGGGCAGGTCATTAGCAAATGACTCTCTTTAGGTCTCAATTTCTTTATCTAAAAATGATGGAGTTTGATGATATGATTTCACCTCTGTGTTCTCTTCCAGCTCCAAACCTAGGAACGTACCTATGGTCTTTCAGACTATGAAATACTAGCAAAATATTTCCTAGCTCTGATTGTTTATTTTCCTTTCCTAAGGTCCTTTCTAGATCTACTTCTGAAGTCCCATGCTCTGATATTCTATCTTTAGGACAATAAGGTCACAGAATCTCTACCGTCAAAGAAATATATGAGGAAACCTTTGTGAGTGGAATCTCTCTCTAAAGTATCAATGATGACCAAGATTCTACTGGCAGGCCTAATGTAACGGGGAACTCTGCCTCCTGAAGCATCCAGTATATTTTTATTTTTTATCGGGGACAATTGGAGTTGAGTAACTTGTCCAGGCTTGCACAGTTCAGTATATTTTTAATTGCCATAATCAGGAGGTGAAATTTTCACTGTCTTGAAATCATGGAAGTAAGAAGGCTGTCCAGTCCAATGTATACCTGAAAAAAACAAGGATAACAACACAAAATAAAGAATTCCTTTTAACAACATAAACAAGTGGTCATCAGCTCCCATTTAAAATCTTGCTGTGTGGCTATCTCACTCCCTTTCAGTCAGCTCTCATTGTAAGGAAGATGTTTTCTGATCAAGTCTAAATTGGTCTATTTGCAGTTCATCACGGATTACTTCTACAACTCTGCATTTGGTGGATAAGCAGATTCATTCTAATTCCTTTTCTATATCCCAGAAGTTCAAATGCTTAAAGCTGTCACATCCAACCTAAGATTTCTCTTTTAAATTAATCAATCAACAAATATTTATTAAGCACCTACTATGGTTAGACTTCATGATATGAGCTAGATCTATAAATACAAATATGAAACAGGCCTGTCCTCAAGGAGCTTACATGTATAGTTGGAGAAAAAGTGATCTCTCTCTCTCTCTTTCTCTGTCTTTCTGTCTCTCTTTCTGTCTGTCTATTTGCCTTTTTGTTTTTGTCTCTGTTTCTCTGTTGCTCTCTGACTCTGTCTTTTTGTCTCTGTCTCTCTCTATATATCTGTTTCTTTCCCTCTCTCCCTGCCTTCCTCCACCATTTTCTCTGTCTCTGTCTGTCTCTTTTAGTCTCTGTCTCTCTGTCTCTGCCTCTCTGTCTCTTTATTTGTCTGTGTATCTCTAGGCCTGGTTACCCTCCCATAAATGGGCTCCTGCTTGTCAACATTCCTCTTCCTCCTTATAAATTACTGTATGTTAAAAGTAGAAGAGTTAACTCCTCAGTACCATGGATTAGGAAATAATTCACTAAAGCCACAGATGAAAGTGCTGAAGTTTATAAGCTACCAGATGTCAAAGAGTTAAGGGTGATAGGAACTCACACTTTATTACTGTTGTCTGTTATGTTCAATATCATAAGGTATGAAATATGGAGCATCTCATTAAGCCTATTTCATAGTAATGAAATATTCATGAAGTATAAATTTCCCTCCAATGTAACTTTAATTTTTCTTTATTCATCTATGAAAAAGACTAGTAAAAATCCCTCAGAATTTTGCCAAGCCACCTGTCAGGTCCAGCTCTTTGGGGAATTTCTTTCCATCTCTTTCAATATGTCACATGAGTGTGACCATTTCTTGTCCATTGATCATTTTCAAATTTTGACAGCTCACAGAAATCTAACTGTACCCCACCATCCCCACCATACTTAGAGATAGCACCTGTGATTGGAGGACTGACAAATAACTGGTCATTTACTGCTTAATTTTAGTTTCTGGGTCTTATTAAATGAGTTCCTGTCAACAAAATGCCTCTGTATCATTTGACCAAAATATACAGAAAATATACAGAAAATTCATCCTTGCTACTTAACTCAATTTCCCTATATGTCAAATGTGAGGTAAGGATGAACTTGATGATCTCTAGGGTCCAATTCAGTTTTAGAGGCTATGATCACTAACTAAAATGTGGCTCCCAAAAGGAAACTGTTTGGATCTGAATAGACTAGAACACATAGGAACCATTACTTTGTTAACATTGAATACTATGCTTCTATGAATGAGGCATTTACTTTTGTAGCTTCCACATTGCTAAACCACTTTAACCTTGTACACTATTAAGAGCATCCCAGATCTTGATCAAATGAACTGCTATCTAGTCACATCTCTCCTCTGAGGATATAAACAGTATAACCCAGAGAAGTCCTAAACATTATGCAGTTTTGACAAAAAGGCAATTTTTTTCCATTCAAATATGAGACATTATTTGCATTTATTCCTCTTAAATTTCATTTTGTTGTTTCATTGTGTTATTCTGTTTCATATAGATGGATTTGGATCCCACTTTTGTAGTTATCTAACATGCTAGTTGTCTTTTCAAGCTTTTAGGTCAACCACACATCTGACCAAGTATCCTATAATATCCCATAAATGCCTTCATCCAACCCATTCCTAAAGATATTGCATGGTGGGGCAGCTAAGTAGTGTAGGGGCAGCTAGGTAGTACAATGGACAGAGCCTATCCCTGAAGTGAGAAGGACCTGAGTTCAAATCTGTCTCAGACATTTAACACTTCCTAGTTGTGTGACCTTGGGCAAGTCACTTAACTTCAATTACCTCAGGAAAAAAAAAAAAAGATTTTGCATGACATAGGACCAAAGGATCAATGTCCAGGTGCTTTGTTAGAGTGCTCCCTTTATCACTACTCATGAATTATTGTTCAACTTATTTCAAAGTCTTTCAGAAATCTCCATATAATATCTATGGTACTTTGTTTATTTTTGTTTATTTTTTTTGTTTTGTTTTTAGCCTGGATTATCATTATTTTTAAAGTTCGATATTATTCCGCAGCTACATTTATATTCATTGAAGGTATTTTCAAGTTTAATGTTCTACTTCCTTTGTTCTAATATGCTATGTTTTAAGGTCCTTTTCAGTACTCATAGTTCATGTTTTAATGTCTCTTCTATAGTAAAATGACACAACTGAACCTTTGTCCCAGGATATTGAGGAAGACTCCACTCCACTTGTCCCTTGTAGTCTCCCTCTGCATCACAGACCACACTTAATTCCAGTCTTGTCACTTGCTTGTTACAGCTTCCCTTTCTTCTTCTTCCCAGAGAATTAGGATCAATAGGTCATCAAATGTCCTGCAAAGGTTCAGGCTGAAACCTGTGTTACAGAACTTAACAATGAATGGCTTACACAGAAACCACCCGTGAGTCAATGAGAAGCAAAGGTCTGACCTGAGTGCAGCAGTAGAAGTGAAACACTGGAGCTTTCCTATGCTCCAGGTGAACTCTGTTGTATCTTTAAAAGTTAACCTTGTCTCTTTATGTCTTTAAACCTCATCTTCATCAGTAGCCTCTGGAATTCTGATTGGAGAGTAGAGCCATAAACTCCTCCATTTAAGGAGGGGAACCGAATTGATATCTCCTTAGATATCTCATTTCCTCTTGCACTCATTTTGAATTTTTTCACTTTTTTACCATGCTCTGGCATAGGACTATTATTTCCCCCCACATCTCTCATTTCAGCTTTCAATTGTGCATTTTCTTCCTTCGTTAAAGTATAAGCAATTTGAGGGCAGACTGTCTTTCTTTTTTGTATTTGTAGCTCCAGTCCTTAGCTTTGTGCCAGACATATATGTAATTTAAAAATATTTATTGATATCCTAACATCTTATGTTCTAAGATCCTTCATAGCTCAGTAACAAGTTTCTGTTTTTGTTTCAAATTCTAGGGTCCTCTCCTCTTTTTGTGCGAAGAAATATTACACAATAAAATATGAATCTGAGTTTGTAGAATTGGAAAGTCTGATTCTAATTTTCCTAATCTTTGTCCTGAGATGAAGAATAGAAAAAAAGGTAATTTGTGAATGTCAAGAAGTGATTTCAGAGAAAAAAAAGACTTTATTAAACTCCTTCCTTTAATTTTTAAAAATAAATTTTATTGATTATTCAAAAGCTAGGATTTTTTTTTCTTAAGTGTCTTTATATATCTAATCTCTTAAATATGTTCAGATGCAGCAGGACTTAGTGGGAAGCATAATGCATCTAGAGTCAGAAGAATGAGCCAGAAAGAGACCTCCTCAAACTATTACCCAGTATCCTTGGGCAATTTATCTCCTGCTGAGCCTCTCAGGTTTCCAGTGTGTAAAATCACAGGGTTGGACTAATGTATCTTTAAGATTTCTCCTTCCATCTCTAAATCCTGTGATGCAAAGATCATCTTGTGCCTTTTATCAAAGTTTTCCACAAAAGATTGGTTTGCATATTTTATACTGTCGTAGATTAAAAAAAAGGTCAAAAACAAACTAAACCCGAACAAAAGAGTATCACAGTTGACAAATTTATGGTATAGATCAGGAAGAGAAAAGTTTTGTTATTAAAAATCAGTCAGGGAGAGGTTGATTTGCTCTCTGAGAAATTTTGGTAAACCCAGTGAGTTTTCTCCACAAGTCATTTTCTAATATATATGTATTTATGTACAAACACATGTATGTGTGTATACCTACACATATGTATACATATACACAATATGTATGTAAATGTTTGTTGATTGACTGACAATAATGAAAATATTAGAGTATAGATTACAGGACTTAGAATCCCAATGATCTGGGTTTAGAATCCTGTGTTGGATATTTTCTGTGTATATATGATCCCAGGATAGTAAATTAATTTCTGTGTATTTCAGGAAAATCTCTCATACTTCTCTATTGTCGAAATAGTTGTAGACATGGTGGGAGATGTAGAATTTAATATAGAAATATAGATAATAATTAAATATAGAAAATAATTAAATATATATTAATAATTAAATATAGAAATGTAGAAATAATTGAAGAAATCAGAGTCACTTAGAGCTAAGTTCTTTCAAGACTCATTATAAGTACAATCCTCCAAGGAGGCCTTTCCTTATTCCTGAGCTTCTAATACCTTCCTATCTGAGCTTACCTTGTGTCTTGTGATATATGCAAACACTTAGATATGCATATACCTTATATATGTCTTATATATGGCTACATGCATTTGCATTGTTTTCTCTATTAAAATGTAAGCTATTTGAGGGCACAGCACTGTTTGTTGCATCTCTAGTGTACAGCACAGTGCTGGGTACATAGCACATGTCAAACAAATGCTTGTTGATTACATGGCTATATAATGTGTGATTGATTGTAATTGTGTGCGTGATAGGGTGAGAGGGGAATGGAGAGAGAAAAAGAGAAGAGGAAAAGAAAAGGAGATAGACAAACAAAGAAACAGAAGCATAGGAAGAAATAGAAAGAATATGGTAGAGAGATAGTAAAAAGGAGATGGGAGAGAGACAGAGAGAAAGAAAAGAGAATGAGAGAAAGATAGAGACAGAGAGAGAAAGAGATAGAGACAGAGAGAGAAAGAGAGAGAGAGAGAGAGAGAGAGAGAGAGAGAGAGAGAGAGAGGAATGAGAGAAATAGAGACAGAGACAGAGCAAGAGACAGAGAGAGACAGAGACAGAGAGATAGAACAAGAGACACACACAGAAACAGAGAGAGAAAAGGGAATGAGAGAAATAGAAAGGCAGAGCGAGAGAGAGACAGAGAGATAGAAGAGACACACACAGAGACAGAGAGAGAAAAGGGAATGAGAGAAATAGAAAGACAGACACAGAGCGAGAGAGAGACAGAAAGAGACAGAGACAGAGAGATAGAACAAGAGACACACACACACAGAGACAGAGAGAGACACAGAATCAGAGACAGTGAGACAGAGACAGAGAGGGAGAAAGTAGAGAGACCACAATACAAAGAGACAGAGTGAGATAGAGATAGACACATAAAGATTGAGGATTGAGATGCAATTATCTTCAAGTCAAGACAGTTGCTTATAGAATTGGAGGAAAGGGGTTTAATAAATCGTTACCAGTGAAATTTAGGTTAGTTCCAGAAGGACTCCTTGTCACTGAAGGTTATTGAATAGTGGAAAAAGTTACTGAGTAGGTTATGTCATTCTTCCCCCAGAGATCTTTGAGAATAAGGAAGAAAATCACCAATTTGGGACAAAGTGTAGCTTAGAGATAGAACTGAGGCCTGGTGATGCATGTGAATTTGCTTCCAGTTCCAGGAGGATATAGAATTCTAATAAGAACAACTTATATTTATGTGATGTTTTATGCTTGTTACAGAGTTCCTGCTAAAAGTTATCTTACTAGAGCTTCACAATCATCTTGTAAGTTCAGTAGTGCAAATATTGCTATCCTCATTTTACTTACAAGGAAACTAAGCCAAGGGAAATGACTTAGAAAGATCACAATATTATTCGGCAATGAACCCAGGTCTTTTGGTTCCAAAGGAACAGATTGCAAATTGTCCTTACTTCTGTGTTCTAATCAAGTCCTCTACTCAAATTGTAGTGAATTTACAAAATGTCTTAGGGGCCTACATCTTTCACCCCCCATACTGAGTGAGTCCCAGTGCAACAGGAAGACTGCCCACTGGTTTCCCTCACTTCATTTAAAAAAAAAAATACATCATGGTCTACCTATTTCCATTTACATGTTTCCAGAATGTGAATAGCGCCGATTCTTATGAGCCAATCAAGTCATTGTTTCCTTTTTTTTTTTTTTTTTTAATAGCTTTTTATTTACAAGTTATATGTATGGGTAGTTTTACAGCATTGACAATTGCCCAACCTTTTGTTCCAAATTTTCCCCTCCTTCCCCCCACCCCCTCCCCTAGATGGCAGGAAGGTCATTGTTTCCTAATCCTCTGCAGTTTCTTTAAGTTCCCAGTTGTTCAATCCATTGTCTTTTGAGTTTTCCAGAAGATTGGCCTTTTGAAGGTTATTGTTCTTAAGAGAAAGAAAGCTGTTGTGATTACTAGAGAACTGAACTTGGAGTGGGATGCTCCGAGTTTGAATTCTGCCTTACTCACTTAAAAATGCACCTTCTCTCCAGTTACTTAAGCCTTCTCAGTCTCAATTTTCTCATCTATAAAATGGGGGTAATAATAGAACCTCTCTTGTAGAGGTGTCATAGGGATCAAATAAGATGTGATTCATGATCTATGTATTTATGTATCTATTTACTCTTCTATATATCTATACTGTATATGCCATATGATGTTAACAATTACTATTCCATTAGAATTTTGGCTTAGAAAAATATGAATATGTGTGTATCTCTGTGTGTGTGAGAGAGAAAGAGAAAGAGAGAGAGAGAGAAAGAAAGAAATAGAGAGAGAGAGAGAGAGAAAGAGACAGAGAGAGACAGAAAGAGAGAGAGAAAGAGAGAAAGAGAGAGAGAGAGAGAGAGAGAGAGAGAGAATCTTATAATAGCTAAAAGTTTTAGGTAATTTATCAAATATTGCCTAATCAATTCTCTTCTTTCTAATCAGTTCAATTCCAATATCTATCCATTAACTAAATGGAAGGCCCATAAAATTATAGGTCATAGCTTGGAAAATGGACATATCCTATTTGTTTGTTTTTACTTAATGAATTGTTGAGTAAATTGTGAATTTTCCTTGATTGTAAAGTTTCCTTTATGAATTTTTAGGTTGATCTTCTTTAAGCATTTGTGAATTTCATCAAGGTAGCAATGATGTATGTAGCTCTTTGCAACCAGTACAGAGTTAACCAAAACACAAATATTTCTATCTCTTCCTGATCCCACAGGGAATTCCTCTTTCATTTAGACTCGGCACTGTATACGACAGTAGTGAACACCTTTGATAAATATATTTCTCTGTTTATGTCATATTTCACATTGATAATCAGTGAAGTTTTGAGTAAATTTATCATTGTATTTGCAACTATCAAAAGAATGTTGGATGATTCTGACACAAGAGAGTTTTTTTAAAAGAATATTTTGCTCTGCCAAGTCAAATGATTAAAAAAATAACTAATCAACAAATGAAAACCAAGTGGGATCTTGCATTTGAAAATATCTTTTGTGATAGAAGAAACTTCTGCAAGCCTGCTGGTCTCATTGATGATCTCTTGCTCCTGGATAGCTGATTCAAAAATGACTCCCACATCACCAGTGAGAGTTTTTTTTTTTTTTTTGAATGTGTAAACATATTTATACAATTCTCTTTTTGTACAAGAAAAATGTAAAAAAAAGGAAATGAGTAAGAAAATGAAATGCAAGCAAACAACAACAAAAAGAGTGAGAATGTTATGTTGTGATCCACATTCAGCTCCTACAGCCCTCTCTCTGGGTATAAATGACTCTCTTCATCACAAGACCATTGGAAATGGCATAAATCATCTCATTGTTGGAAAGAGTCATACATAATCATCAGAAGTGATCATCCTATAATATTAATGTTGCCATGTACAATGATCTTCTGGTTCTGCTCATTCACTTAGCATCAGTTCATGTGAGTCTCTCCAGACCTTTCTGAAATCTTCCTATTTCTTACAGAACAATAATATTCCATAACATTCATATACCATAACTTATTCAGCCATTCTCCAACTGATGAGTATTCCTTCAGTTTCCAGTTTCTAGCAACTACAAAAAGGGCTGCCGCAAACATTTTGGCACATAAAAGTCCCTTTCCCTCCTTTAAGATCTCTTTGGGATATGAGCCCAGTAGAAACACTCCTGGGTCAAAGGGGATGCACAATTTGATAATTTTTTGAGCTAAGTTCCAAATTGTCCTCCAGAATGGCTGGATTGGTTAGTGAGTTATTTTTGGCTGGGGTACAGTGTTGCACTTAGTCAATGCCTTCTCTCTTAAAGAAAATAGTCATGATTTATTATAGTTGCATTTTCTGAATATAATTTAAGTTTTGATACATTTCCTTTTAATATGTTTTTCATTATCACCATTATCATCATTACCACTCTGTGATGACTGCGTATTTAAAATCAGCCGGAGTCAGGAATTCAGGTTAAGGGAAAAATCTTCAATCTTTATTAAAGTGAAGAGGTAAAGAAGGATTGTGATAGCAATATGGACAGACAGGAAGCCAGCTAGCAGAGAGGGATTGGAGGTGAAGGACGATCGATAGCAATGCGAGCAGCTGTGACAAGACTTCAGCCAGCAGTCTCTCTTTCTGCTTCCCTTTCCACTCCTCTGGCTCCACCCACCAAAATCGTCATTTCCTATACAACACATCAGGACTTGCACAAAGGGGGGGGGGGGAGAGAGACATTTTTTCTCCAAGCATATATATTAATAGAGTATGGTCCAATTACTATTTAGCCTCATGTGCTTGGGGACCTCAGTGCCTCAACTCGAGCCTCAGCCCATTACATCTCCCGCTTTCTTTTGTTTTAGAATACAGGTGGTCATGCCATCCCTGACTCATCAGGGAGGTCAGAGCCCCCAAGGGGAGGTGATCACACTCTCCCTGACTTCTCAGGAAAGGAGATGAAAGCACTAAAAAGGAAATAATCACGCCCTCCCTGACATCTCAGGAAGGGAGATGAAAAGCACCAAAGGGAAGTGGGGGTTGCTAGCAGGTTTCTGGGCTGAAGGGTCTTATTAGAAACAAGTATGCATAAACCCATCAGCATGGGAGGTATTACACAAGCACACAGCAATAACGCAGAGGCTATTAGTGATGACTCTCCCCACAGTCAGTGCAGGCTTGATGTGGTGTAACAAACATGAATTTTACACCCAAGTAACGGTATAACAAACAATATAAATCAACATGGTGTTGTAAAAGATTGCCAAAAGTCCTAGAAGGAGAGTATGTAAATAGCAGTCATACATACGCCTTCTTCAGCAGCCAAGAGACAGTCCAAAACCAATCTATTGTCCATTGCTTCACATATCAGGGAATCTAATGATCCCCCCCAAAAGTTTTTGAAGTCCTGCAAAAGTCTTTTTATGTGTTAGGGAATCCAATGATTCCAGCAGATTTTGAAGTCCTGTAAGAGTCTTATCATTTCTCAGAAAATCCAGTGATTCCTGAGGGCTTTCAAGTCCTACAATTTTCTATGTTCATAAGTCAAACTCCATAACTGCCCCACTCTTTCAATGGTGAGCACAATCAGCAACAGAACCACCCGATATTTCTTGGGTCTTCTCCTTTGTTTCAAGGGTCTGCTCTATCTCTCTGTGATGGACAAGGCAAATACGGCTCGTTGGCACCCATCTGATTCCTTCTTCACCTGTAGAGATACAAGCAAACCCTCTTCCCCAAGCAGTTAGCCTATCTGGTCCCTGCCATTCACCACTTTCTGGGTCTCTCCAATTCACCTGGCGGTTATCTAAAGATAGTGGCGCTGTTCGCACTGGACACTGCCCTTCCAGTGGGTTATAAAACCTGTCTGCCGGAGCCAGTGCATCTTTGTCAAAAATCAAGAAGTTAATAGTATAAAGGGTTAGATTTAGTAGTTCTCTAGGGTTACCTGTGGCTCCCCCTTTCTTTTGTTTTTGGAGCAGCATCTTAATGTCTCTGTTTCTCCCCTCTACTGTTGCCTGTCCTTGAGGATTAAAGGATATGCCAGTGATGTGTAAAATCTTATACTGTGCACAAAAGTGTGCAAAATGTTTGGAGGTGTATGCACGACCATTGTCTGTTTTTATTGCTTGTGGCACACCCATAATGGCAAATGCTTGTGTGAAGAATTCAGTGACCACTCAGGCTGTCTCTTTTGCTGCTGGTACAGCAAAAGTGAATCCTGAAAAGGTGTCTACCACAACATGAATAAAAGACAGATGACCGAAAGATTTATAATGAGTCACATCCATTTGCCAGATTTCATTGGGTCTCAAACCACAAGGGTTCTTCCCTGTAGGCAGTGTAGGAGCATGGAAAGGAAGGCAAGCTGGACAGCTTTTTACTATGCTCCCAGCTTCCTCTTTTGTTATCCCAAATTGTAAATGCAAAGCTCGAGCAGCCTGATGGTATTTAGAATGGGATTCCTGAGCCTTCTGAAATAAAGACGTACTGGCTAACATAGTTAAAAGGCTGTCTGCCTTTGAATTCCCATCAAAAATAGGACCTGGGAGTCCACTATGTGAGTGGACATGCAAGATATAAATCTTTCCTGGATGCTTTCTCACTTGCTCCTGAAGTTCCTTAAAGAGCTGATATATATTAGAAGTTGCAAATTTTATTTGGACTGTGGCAATTCTTTGTACCACACCTACTGAATAGGCTGAATCAGATATTATATTTATGTCTCCTGGGTAATAAGTGAGAGCTAGCATGATCGCATATAATTCGTTCTGCTGAGTGGACCGAAAAAGAGTTCTGACTACTCCCTTTATAGTTAAGTCATGAGAATATATAGCAGAAATATTGTGTTTGGGTGCATCTGTAAAAACAGCTGGTCCTTTAAGAGGAACTTTAGAAACTTTTTCTTCAAGAATCCATCGCCAATTATGTAAAAGTCTGGTTATCTTTAATGGAGACCCATGTGTAAAATTTGTTAGGGACAATTATCTTATGCCTTCTATTTTCATTAAATGCAGAATGTCAATATCAGTAAGGGTGAGTTTCTCTAGTTGCATGCCAGAAGGCTTCAATTTGGACAAGGATTTCCCATTGAGAAGACAACAACTTAATTGAGGTTTCTGGTCAGTTTGAGATCCAGGTGATTCTTAGTACCTTCTTTGTCTTTTATATCAAAGATTTAGCTTTTAGTGATGCCATGGATTTTATTTAATCTAAATGTTCCATTTTACAGATGAGGAAATAGACCTGGAAAACTATGTTGATTTGCCCAAGTTTATCCTAATAAATAGCAAAGTCAGAATTTTAGGGAGTTAACATTGGGTGGCCAACTGTACATTTCATAAGAATTGTAGGATTTTGGATTTAGAATTAGAGCTCTAAGGGACCTCAAAGCACATCTAGCCCAGTTTTATATGAAGAACCAGATTCAGGAAGGTAGTAAATGTTAGAAATGCAATTTGAATGAGTTAGTGAATTTTTTTCTTCTTTTAAGATACATTGTCTTTTTGGTCCTAAAAGTCTTGGGGATAGGGAAGGAGTGTAAATTTTCTCTTCCCCTCTCATCTTTCAAGTATATATATCATCCTTCTTCTGGCACAAAATATTAAAAGGACAAGAGGTCAACTTCTAGTATATGGAGATAAATTCTCTCTGGAGGATTTATGGATGTATATAAACATGAGTCACGTAATATGAGAAAACACCAATGGGTTATGGTAGAGAGTGTTTATATCAAATCCAAATATTGATGTAAACAGGGAAAATCTTTTTAGATTTGTGAGCATTGTCCCTTTCCTCCTCCTCCTCCTTCCCTCCCTTCCCCACACACTCAGGGAAGACTCACAGAACAGCATGGATATTTCTTATGTAATTGCAACATTATATGATGTTTTGTGCTTAATTTAAGGCCTGAGACAATTCTTATCTTCCCTAGAAAGGATGATCTTAGAGTTTAGGCCTCAAAAAGAATAGTAGCTCATTTTTCATTTTGTAAACACAGATGCTTAATGCCCTGGGGGAGAGTTTGTGATTAGGTAAAGATCTCATTTGTGGCTGATCAACTCGACCAGACTAAATGCCAGATCATCAGACTTTCAGAAGGACCCTTCCATTCTGATTAATGTGGGATATGGTTTTGCTTTAGATTGATCCCTATATTCCCAATGGCATTATTCTCTTTTTGCCTTGGATTCTTATCTATTCTTCAAAGCCCAAGTCAGATACACAGTGGAGATAGACTAGGAGTAAGGGGGACTTGGGTTAAAATTCCATCTCATATATTTAAAAGATGTGTGACTCTGGATGCTTTATCTTCTCTTTCTTATCTCAGTCTCATTTGTAAAATGAAGCACTTGGACTTTACAATCTAAGATCCTTTCCAGCTTTAAATCTCTGATCTTATACATAATGGAATTACTGAACCTTCATTTTGGGCATCAGTATCCAGTTAGTACACCTCTTACCTAAATATCAATTTACTGTGCAAAAATAGGTTCCTGGGCTAAACACAATTTTCCCTTTTGTCTTTGTTTTCCTAATAATTGCTAAACAGCTACTAATAATGTCTAGAAAGAACTCAAAGAAAATAATCCAGTCTTTGCCTGAGGAATTTTAGTGTGGGTGACTTCACTGGTCAATTTGTGAAGCTGGGCTTTCTCCTTTTAAACAGCCCTAACTACCTGGAAGCTCTTTCTTTTCTCTCAGAAGCTTTCCCCATGATCCCAATTCTGCCCTCTGACACCAAGGAGAACAAATCTGCTTTCCTATCCACATATTGACCCTTCAAATACTTATAGTCAGCCATCATGCTTTCACTAAATCTCTTTTTGGAGGTAAACACTCTTTTATTGTTGATTCAAGCATTACTCCTACAGCATGATATAAAGGTCCTTTATTATCCTCCTTACCCTCACAAGAAGGACCATCAATGTCCTTAAAAAGTGGCACACAAAATAGAGTAAGTACAATGTGGTCTGAACAATGTAGAACATAGCAAGACAACCAACTCTTTTTTTTTTTTTTTTTTTTAGGTCTCTATGTCTCTTAAAATAGCTAAGATCTCTTTAAATTTTTGCTGACAAGTTGCACTATTGAGTCATATTGAGCTTTGGGGACACTAAAAACTGTAGATCTTTTCTATGTAGATGACTATATAGATATCTCACCCTCAACCCTCATAGTATATTTATGAAGTTGATTTTTTTGAGTATAAATATGAAATATTTGTCCTTATTTAATTATAGCTTATTAGATTTAATTCAAAGTACAAGTTTTTTTTTTTTTTTTTTTTTGTTTGTTTTTACCATTTTCCCCTGTCATCCAATATATCAGGGGCCTAGCTTTGTATCATCTATAAGCATGACAACTATATTTTTGTTCAATTCAATGATAAAAATGCTAAGAAATACCAAGGCCAAAACTCACCTCTGGGGCCCTGTCTCTCCACAGTTTACACATTTCTAAAATGGCCATTATAACCATTAATGAATATTTTTTGGGGGGAGGGAGGTGGGGGTTGACTATTCAACCAGTTAGAAATCCATCTACCTGTACTATTATCTACCTTTATTCACGAGGATTGAATGAGCAACTACATCAAAAACTCTGCTAAAAATCTAGGTCATCCCTATCTCTGACATCCCCTTGATCTGGCAATCTACTAAACCTGCCAGAAAAGGAAATGAGATTAGCCTGGCAGGGCCTATTCATAATGAAGCCATAGAGACTGGTGATCACAGATTCTTTTTCCTGATATTTCTTAACCATCTTACTTAAAAACAAAAATGTCACACACTATTTAAAGTTTTCTGTATCTATATTCTTTCCTTTTTTGAAAATTCAGTTACTTCCTCTTTTCCAGTTATTTAAGACCTCTTGTCCCTGATAACATCTTTTGTACATGACTGACAGTGGTTCATCACTTCCAGTTTTTTATTTGTTTGTTTCCTGTGATAAAATTCTTCAGGACTTATTGATTTTAATTCACCAAGGATAGCCAGGGATTCATTTTCTATTAATTTATTTGGGATATCTAGTTTCTATTGATCATTTTTGTTCCATCCTTTTCTCTCTATGGAAACAAACAGCAACAAACAAGATTTTAACTGTTTTGCCTTGTGTCCTTCATATGGTATCACTATCTCATATCTCACTTTTTTCCCTTCTATTTTCATATTTAGCATTTTTTACCTATCTTGATTCATTATATATTAATTATACTGACACTGTTTTTTAGTATTGTGGCACATTTTTAAATTATCCTTCAATTATATGCCCTACCTTCTAACTTTTGTATTGCCTTAAAAAAATTGGTTGGTATTTTCCTTGTGAAACCACACTGATATTTCATACACTCCCCATTTTTTTTTCTTTATAAGAAATATTTTCCTTTGCATTCTTAAAATTTAATTCTTTTGAACCTTTTTATTTCTCCTTATCTAGCTTTCTCTGTTTATGTTGGCCCATGGGGTCCCCAGTTTTTTCTCTACCTTCCATTGCTTCTCTATTACAAATTTTAAGATGTAATTTTGATTTTCCTCTAATGAAACCAGTCCCTACATGTTGGTGAAAATTAACCAGATTCAGAATAGATTTTTTTATTTTGGTTTCTTCATTTTTTGAGGATTCTACATTTATTGTTAAGTGAAATCAAGAAATTATTAGCTCTTCTATTTTGAACATAAAGAAAGCTCTGGTAGATGGATGTTTAGTTGAAATCTCCCATTGCCACTATATCACGTCTTCAGGTTAGTCTTGAGATGTGCTTAATGAAATCTTTATTTCTTCTTTCTGTCCTGATTCCCTTTTCTGTTTCTGTTGATCTTTATTCAGTATTGTGCATCACACTCCCTTTATCAGTTTCCTAGATTTTCTTGAGTTTATCTTTCTGATACACAATGCTATCTATGTTTTTCCCACTCCTCACATCCACTCAATAACCACTGATTTTTAAAAAAATCTTCCCAGAAAACATTTTTACAGTTAAAGATTCTGAGAAAGGCCTCATTTCCAATATATCTAGAGAATTGACTCTAATTTATAAGAAATCAAGCCGTTCTCCAATTGATAAATGGTCAAAGGATATGAATAGACAATTTCAGATGATGAAATTGAAACTATTACCTCTCATATGAAAGAGTGTTCCAAATCACTATTGAGCAGAGAAATGCAAATTAAGACAACCACTACACACCTGTCAGTTTGGCTAAGATGACAGGAAAAAATAATGATGAATGTTGGAGGGGATGCGGGCAAATTGGGATGCTGATGCATTGTTGGTGAAGTTGTGAACAAATCCAATCATTCTGGAGAGCAATTTGGAATTATACCCAAAAAGTTATCAAACTGTGCATACCCAGCAGTGCTACTACTGGGCTTATATCCCAAAGAGATACTAAGGGACCTGTATGTGCCAAAATGTTTGTGGCAGCTCTTTTTGTAGTGGCTAGAGACTGAAAACTGAATGGATGCCCATCAATTGGAGAATGGTTGGGTAAATTGCGGTATATGCATGTTATGCAATATTATTGTTCTGTAAGAAATGACCAGCAGGATGAATACAGAGAGGCTTGGAGAGACTTACATGAACTGATGGTAAGTGTAATGAGCAGAACCAGAAGATCATTATACACTTCAACAGTAATTAGAAGGATGTATTCTGATGGAAGTGGATTTCTTCAGCAAAGAGAAGATCTAATTCAGTTCCAATTCATCAGTGGACAGAAGCAGCTACACCCAGAGAAGAAACACTGGGAAATGAGTGTGAACTTTTGCATTTTTGTTTTTCTTCTCAGGTTATTTTTACCTTCTGAATCCAACTCTTCCTGTGCAACAAGAGAACTGTTCGGTTCTGCACACATATATTGTATCTAGGATATACTATAACATATTTAACATGTATAAGACTTCCTGACATCTAGGGAAGGGGGTGGAGGGAGGGAAGGGAAAAGCTGAAACAGAAATGAGTGCAAGGGATAATGTAAAAAATTACCCATGCTACTGTCAATAAAAAGTTATTTAAAAAAAAAATCTTCCCAGATTGCCAACAGGATTGTCATTTCATCAAGTATCAGTAATATGTATAAAATGATTATTCATGATTTGAGTATTTCTATGTAGTATCTGAAGTAATGGGTTTAATTTTCCCTCTTTTGAATTATTTTCACAGGCTTTCTCTGCTGCTTTCCCAGCCTTTGTTGTTGTTATTCAGAAATGTTAGTCTTCTCCAATTTTTCATGACCCAAATTTCAGATTTATAATGGTTTCCAAAGATCATCCTATCTATCTTCTAACATTTGTGACACCATCCAAGAAATCCCTTGTCCTCTGGAAATAGCCCATTCCATCTTCAGAGAGCTCTAATTGATAGGAAGTTTTCCTTTCATTTCTGCAATAATAGTTTCAACAGCCTTTCCCAAAGTCACTCTGGGTGCTGTTGCTGTATCTTTAAGAGAGACTGGAATCTTGAGGAGTTAGCTGACTGTCATCTGTGAGAAGTCTGTGAGAATACCAGCTTGACTGTCACTCTGGAGTCTGTTTTAATGTAATGGCTGGAGAGAGACTGATTAAGGATACATAGAAAGTACTGAGAGAACTTTTTTCCTGAGAGACTAAGTGATTTACCTGTCATGGAGAAAGAGTCTGAAGAGATGTTTCCTATGAGAACTGAGTTTAAATCTTAACTTGTGCAGAAACATCACGAAGAGAATTCTTGAGAAGAGACTTCAGCATTCTGAAAGAACTGAATGGTTTGGATTGTTGTCAGAGTTTGCTTGGAAATGACTGCAGAGGTGATTGTTCTCATATCTGACACATTTAAAATAATTATTTCCATTCACATTGTTTTTTGTTACACTTGATAATAAGTTATATAGTTAGTAACCTTGATATTTATCTAAATCTAAGGGATCAGGGAAATTGATAGTGAGAGATGAACAAGTTTAATTTAAGAAACAATGTTAAATAAACTGAGGTTGGGATTCAGATGTAATTATTACTTAATGGGAGAAATTGTAACTCTAACAATCCATAAGAAAATGCAGTCATAAGAAAATGCACCTTGTCTTAGAATCTTATTTACCTTTGGATTAATTAACAGGGGGAGGGAGCTAAATTGGGGAGATCTGACTTCAAATATGACCTCAGACACTTCGGTGGCTGTGTGACCCTATTTGCCTCAGTTCTTCATCTGTAAAATGGGGACACACTAGAGAAAGAAATAGCAAACTACTCTTGTATCTTTGGCAATAAAACCCTCTGGATGAGTTGGACACAACTCAATGTCTGAACAACAGATTAAAAAAAAAAAACAGACAGGTTGGATGGCTGGTTTGGTGGTACCTTGAATTGCATAGAGACAGTTAATTAACAGAGTTGATAAAGTCCTAGCATCAAGATGAATGAAATTACAATCCTATCCTCCTTAAACATATATTAATTCTGTTTGCCTGGGCTTGTGTCTATAACTCTCTCAGCCTCAATTTCCTCATCTTTAAGATAGGGATAATAATAGTGCATATATCAGGCTTGTTGTGAGACTCAAATGAAATATGTGAAGATTACTAAGAAAACCTTAAATCCTTAAGTTTCTGTTATATACACACAGAGAGAGATTATATGTATATATATATTATATGTATGTTATATGTGTATATACAAATGCATTTATGAATGTTTTGTTGAAATCTGCCTTTGCAAGAACAAAGCAAATTATCGCCTTTTCCCATATGGCATCTCTTCAAATATTCAATTCAATTCAATTCAGTAAACTTTTATTAAGCATTTGTTGTGTCTCAGGCATGGTGTTAAACTCTGTGGATACAAATTAAAAAAAGAAAAGGACAGTCTCTAGCTTAGGGATATTGCAGTCTAATAGAGGGAGATAGCCCTAAATAGTTCCTTAAATAAATTTATATTCACCACTTTTGCCCTTCTCAGGACTTCACTTCTCCTGCTTAAATACTACCAATGAAAGCCAAAGCTCATGTCCTCTCCTCTGACCATGCTCAGTTATCTGCCTTTCCTTTTGTTTGCATGCCTTTTCTGATGTGTTCCAGTTTTACTATGTTGTTAAAATATAGTAGAAATAAAGAATTTAAGCGTTGGAAAGGACCTCAGTGGCTACAGCACAACTCATATGTAAAAGCAAAGCCTACTCTAAATACTCTAAATACCTGACAAATGATCATATATGACATCTATTTGAGAACTTCAAAAAGGGAGGAGCCCATCATTGCTCCAGGTAGCCTATTCTACTTTTGGACAGGTTGGATTGTTAGGAAGGTTCTCCTGATAGAAAGTCTAAATTTGTCTTTGCAACTTCTATCTAGAAATGATTGCAATACTTCAGAAATGGTTTCAGCAGGTCAGAGTTCAGTGTGACTATCAATCCACCAATCTCCCTTACCCCTACAAATTTTTCATATAAATTATTGTATATATTTTTACTTGTATAGTAGATTCTTGAATCTCAAATATCAAACTTTACTTATAAAATTTCATTTCATTAGCTTGATCTCATTATTCTAATCTGCCAAGACCTTTTTGGATCCTGATTGTCAGGAAATGTGTTAGCTAGGTAATATATATCTGCAAATTACATTTATTAGAACTCAGTAGAGGCAAAGGATTCAGTGTAGCATGCTAAAAAAATTAAAATCTTTCTTGTGAGAATCTTTCTGTCCTTCATATGAATAAACTCCTTCAGAAAAGCAATTGTGACTGTGCCTACAAAGTGCTCACGACTCAAAACATTTTGGACAGAGCATTTTTAATCTTCCTTTTTCTCAGTCATCAACATAGAACTACAAGAAAATGAGCTGAAGATGTAAATGGCAAACTACTCCAACATCTCTTCCAAGAAAGACCCAAATGAGGTCATGAAGAATTGGATATGACTGAAAAAAATCACTGAAAGTTAAAAATAAGTGAATTTTAATGTGGTAACTATGTCAATGATACCAGGATAATATCAAAAAATTTCTCAAATATTTTTCTTCTTTGACATTTCACATAGTATTTTGTATCTTTCTAATACTCTATTAGGACACTCAATTATGTAAAACAGTGGCTATATTATCACTAATTTTGAATGTTTGTTTTCTATAAGTGTATGACATATCATATCTCTCTGCTAGCTAGGGACTTCCATGAAGACAGGTAGAGTTTTTTTTTTTTTTCTTTAGATCTTCTCAGTATTTTGTACATGGTGTTTAATAAAAGGTTGCTAAATTTTTTTAAATTTCACAGAAGTGGGTTACATTAAAATTCACTGTGGAGACATATATTCCCTTATGGTACTAGATGTTTCATAAGCCAGTGCTGTAATTGGCCTCCTCTTTATCAACCATGATTTTTTTTTTTTGATGGGAACAGAAAGCATGTCAGCACCAGGAATCAATGAAGTGAGTTAGTAGGTGATTACTTTGAAAGATAGTGTATGTTCATGTAGCTGGAATAAACTATTTTGAAGCTATACTTACGTCACTTTAGTAATGGACTCAATCTTAAATTAAAGATGTCAGCTATGACTTGAGGCAATGTCAGGTTACCAGGACAGTTTATGTAATTCCTTTTCATAGAAGAGAAAAAGCAGAACAAAATCTAGAATTATAGAAATTCAGATTGAAGGACCTCAGCCAATGGCTACCTGAACTGATATCCCAATGACAACATGTTTACAAAGATTCTTTCAGTCTTAGTTGGGCACTGATGATTGACTCAGAGTGCATGTAAATAGCAACTATCTTTGTTTCCTTCTCAGATTGAATTTTTTTTTGCCTGAGTAAAAAAGAACATTGTGGTGCCTTAATTCTTATCTATCTTTAATCACTCAATGAATTTTATTTCAGTCAACCTGTTAAAGACTTTAACTTAGAAAGACCAAGGTTTCTTACTGCATCCAAGGCCATTTCCAGTCATCCAGATTTTGTTTTGGAGGAGAAAGTGAAGCTGCCGATTTTGCACAGCCCACTTGCACTTAAATCCATCTCACTTAGGTGACTTCACCTCCCTGATGTTATGGTCCTCTTTGAAAAGGAAAGATAAACAACAGCTTAGGACAGCTAAATACAGTGAATTCATTGCTCCCCAAAACAACTAATTTTATTTGGAAGGAAACTTTAATACCTATAAAAATTTCCCCTGTATTGAGACAAAATCTGTTTTCCTGTGATCCTACCTATTGGTTATATGACCTGATGATCATATATTTGGTGACAGAATGAACTTGTAAGGTCATCTTGTCTAATCCTCTCATTTGGTACTTGAGGATACTGAGGTTCAGAGTAGTGAGATGTTTTTTTCTAAAGTAACTAAAAGTAAGTGAGATTTGGAATTCTCATTCCAAATCCAGTACCTCTTCTGATAGGTAATGTCCTAGGCTCAAATGAATGAATCTATTCACTCTTCTGATGGGGCTTCCCACCAAATGTTGGAGTGAGGGTATATGAACCCCAAAAGAATACTGGGATTATAGACCAGTGTCTCAAAAAAATTTGTAGGCTTAAACCATCTCCAAATCAAGAGACAAAGATTTTTACTATGCTGCTAACAGCAGGTTAAATCCATATGGAGTTTTAGTAAAGAAAAGGAGATAAAGAAAGATTTTTATAGGAGTAAAATAACCTCAGGGGTTGGAATCATAACTTGTATTTCTGATTGGATGCAGTAACTGTGAAGTGATGTTTTGTCAATGCAAAAAATTCAACTAAGAATTCAAACGGGGGTGAGATTATAATAAAAGTCCACTTATATGTAACAAAAGACCCAAATTAAGATCAAAAGGTCAAGATAATCAGTGATCCTCAGAGAGGACCTTGGGCTCTAAAATTTAAGCTTTCTCTTGATAGTGCTATTCTGGGCTATCTGGTATCTTTTATACTCTTATCACTTCCACATAATGGTTCTTAAAATTCTTGGACTATTTCTATATTTTGATCTATTAAGATAGAATTGGACCCAAGAAATTTTGGAACTGGTCATACTGAGTCATGGCCATTTAATCAATCAAGGATTACTTTTTTAGTATGTGCCAGTCACTGTGCTAAACACTTAGCATACAGAGAAGGATAAAAAACATAGAGCGTGGCATCAAGAAACTGGCAATCAATTGAAAGACAATGTGCCATATATATTGTAGGTATGTGTGTGTGTGTGTGTGTGTGTGTGTATGTGTGTGTGTATGTGTGTGTGTGTGTATATATATATATGCATATTTTAAATACATATATACACACATAATTATAATAATACGTTTTTCTATATTATATGTGTGTATATGTATACACAAATATATGTATACACACAGAGTAAATCCTAGAGTATAAAACCCTTTGTTAGGGGGCAAGGTAGATAGTTTCATGTAGAAAGAAGGATTTGAGCAATGTCAATTCAGTAAGTCAGTAGTCATTTTACAGTATTTACTAATACCAGACATTGTGCTAATCATTGAGAACATAAATAGAAGCAAAAAGAAAGACAACCCTGCTCTTAAGGAAATTACATCTTTTTCAATAGTATTTTACTTTTCCAAATAAATGTAAAAATATTTTTCAACATTTACCTCTGCAAAAATTTATGTTCCAAATTTTCCCTCTTCCTCCCCTCTGCGTCTCCCCAGTAATCTGACAAAGGTTAAACATGTGCAATTCTTCTAAACATATTTTCATATTTGTCATGATGCTCAAGAAAAATCAGATTGAGGCCGGGGGGGGGGAGGATTACAAGAAGGAAAAAACAATAAATAACAGCAAGACATTGAAAATACTATCCATATTCATTCTCCATAGTCCTCTCTCTAAATGCAGATGGCTCTTTCCTTCACAAGTCTATTGGAATTGCCTTGAATCATCCCATTGTTGAAAAGAGTCAAGCCCATCAGAGTTGACCATGAAATAACTTGTTACTGTGTACAATGTTTTCTTGTTTCTGTTCACTTACTCAGCATCAGTTTATGCAAGTCTTTCAAAACTTTTCTGAAGTCAGCCTGCTCAGCATTTCTTATGCAACAATAATATACCATAACTTATTCAGCCAATCCTCAGCTGGTAAGCTTCCACTCACTTCCACTTCAAGAAGGATTGCTACCAACACTTTTGCATATGTGGAGGTTTTTCCATTCTTTTATGATCTTTTTGAAATACAGATGCAGTAGAGACATTGCCAGATCAAAGGACATGCACAGTTTTATAGCTTTTGGGGCATAGAAACTTACATTGTAACAAGTAAAAACTACATATAAAAAGAAGTTTAAAAGCACTTGGGTGGGTAAGGGAGCAGAAGGCACTTAAGTTGAGGGGTGAGAGAAAGAACTCCAGAGAATCCCAAAGGAATCTAGAGAAGAATAAAGGAATAAATGTGGCTGGCTGGACTACTTCCTTAAAATGGAAGTACTGGGAGAAACTGACTCATAGACGAAGAATTCTAAGGATTGATCTTGTGGGGAAAGAGGTTTGTGTATGATGGAGAAAGAAGTCCTGTAATTCAGGAGTGGAGCCAAGAGAAGAAAGAATGAGGGAATCTTGATGGAAGACAGGGAAGTCCAGAGATGGAGATGATGCAAAGGACAGCCAATGAAATGCAGAGAGTTAGGAGATGGAGTGTTGTGTACAAGGAACAGCAAGAAATCAGTTTCCACTGTATGGTCTTTTAAGACACCTTGAGATATCAGCACATAATTGCAATATGCTTTTGAGGACCAACAGCCTGTAACTTCATCATTTAGTGGCTTTTTATGGAGAGATTTTAGCTTACCACCATGCCTCTGAAGGGTGACATGATCAGACCTGTACTTTGGGAAGTCTATTTCAGTTGCTGAGTGAAGGACAGACTGGGAGAGGGAGACACTTAAAGCAGGCATACTGACCAGCAGGCACGGAGAGATTAAATGAATTTCCTAGGCAGGATTTAAATCCATACCTTTTTGCTTTGAACTTTAGTGTACTGTCCATAGCATGTTGCCTCACTAGGATAGCTTCAGAGGATGTAAAAGCTTTGAATTTCAAGTATATGGAAAATGATTAGAAGAATGACTATTTATTTTGAAAAGACTCACAATTAGTTTGATGAGATTATGGCATGGACCTTTGTTTGGGGGATCACCTCCCATGGAGCTAGCCACCTGCCCTCGCTTCTTGCTGAGAGAATGGAAGAAACCCTTTTGATGGAGGCTGTCTTTAAGACAACTGATGCCTGAGAAGAACTTCTATCTGTTGGCTTATAAAAATGAGCTGTGAAATGGCCCACTCTTTTGACCCTTTGCCCTTTCAGACAAGAGACCAGAAAATGGCCATGTGGAACATATGGAATACAGCCTGTGTTTGCCTAAAGTCTCATATTGCACTTTAGGATAAAGACAAGGCTTAGATGAGCAGTTCTACATAAAGAAGATAATTGAACCCATGGGAGCTGATGAAATTACCAAGAGATATTGAGGATAGAGAAGAGAAAAGGGCCCAGGAGAGAGTGTTGGGATGCCCTCATGCAGAGAGGGAGTGACTAGAGTGACAGTAAAAGGAGTCTCAGAAGGAGCAGTTAAATGGGTAGGAGGAGAGTCAGAGGGGAGATCAGGGCTGCTAAATCTCAAGCATTCTCTCCCCATCCTTCCTACAGCAACAGAAGGATGAGACAGGCAGACATACACACAGAAACAGAAACACACAGAGAAATGAAAGGGGGAAAGGAAGGAAAAAGAGAAAAGAAGGAAGAGGAGGAGGAGAAAGAGGAGAAAAAGAAAAGGAGGAGGAGAAGGAAAAGGGAGAGAGGAAAAAAGGAAGAAGATGGAGAGAAAGGAATGAAAAATGAGGAAGAAAGAAGAGAGGAAGCAGTTTAGCAGTTTCAAGGATATGATCGATCTCTGTCAACAAGGGAGGATACCAGCAAAGGTTTCAATGGAAATTAAACCCTTGTTTGAGCTGGTTGCTATGTAGGGTACCAAAATAAAGAAAAGGAATTTCTTCCTTTTCCAGAGAGGTACATTTTCTTGGCCATATGTGTTTATTATATGTCTCACTACCTCTTTCTTTCTTTCTTTTTAATATTCTTGTATCCTTACTTGATTAGAAAGATTAAGTCCTAAAGATACAAATTACTTTAGTTAATGGACACATGTTTGAGATAAACCTTAAAAGACCTTGTAAGAAAATAATTAAACAAAACAAAAAGGCATTTAATTAGCATCTGGCATCACCCCAGCTCATCTTTAGGGACGCAGTTTTGATTTGGGATAGACTCAGTGGGAAGATCAAGATAAATCTCAGGATATTTATTTCTGCCATCTGATTCCTGAACCAAGGGCAACTGATTTTTTACTTTACTGTTTAGCCATTTCTAGGGCTAGGTAGTTCACTGAATAGAGCTGAGCTATAGACTTTTTCAATGATGGTCTTTGTATTTGTTGTACATCTTCACCTGGATTATCCTATTTTCATTTCAAACTCAAAATGTCTAAAGCCGTTTTCAACTGCTCCTCTTCTAAACTTCCCTATTTCTCCCAAAGGCACTGGATCATTCTAGTCATTCTGATTCATACCCTTGAAGCATCTGCAACTCCTCCCTCTCCCTTAGCCATCTTGTCTAATCAATTGCCAAGTCTTATTGACTCCACTGTCACATCTCTCACATCTATTCCCTTCTCTCTACACTTAATGATCACCAGCCTTTTCAGGACTCTAATTACCTCCTACCTAAACTAATAATATTTTCTCCTTTCATAAAATCTTTCTGTTCCCCAATATACTCTGTATGCAATTGCCAAAGTACTCTGACCATGTTAATCCATGGCTAAAAAAAAATCTTCTGTGGCTCCCTATGGTTTTCAATAAAATACAAACTATTCTGACAGTGAAATATCTTCATGATCTAAATCCAATCTATTTAAAAAAAAATATTTCCACTACTTCCATTCACATACTCTTTTTTATTCAAATGGACCTAATTGATACTTTCCATAGAGGACATTCTATCCACTATACCCATGCTTTTGATAACAGCTAATCTCTCTCCCTGGTTTATTATTCCTCCTGAGCACCATATACACACACACATTATATCTATCTATCTATATATAGATATCTGAATCTCTACCTCTATATACATACATATATATGTACATTTATTGCTAGCTCCATTCAAGGTTCTGTTCAAATGTTATTTTCTACATGAACATGTTCCTGACTGATCCTTCAAGTGTTTTGTACCCTTTTCTCCAAAGTTATGTTGTATAAATTTTGTGTTGACTTCTCTGTCTATGGGTCATTTTCTCCTATTAGAATTTAAGCTCCTTTGGCTCTTTTCAACAATGAGATTCTAATAGACTTGTGATAGAAAGTGCCATCTGCATCCAAAGAGAGAACTACAGAAACTGAATATAGATCAAGGCATAGTATTTCCACCTTTTGTTATTATTGTTTGTTTGCTTTTTCTTTTTCTTTTCTTTCTAGAATTTTTTCCACTTTTAATCAGATATTTCTTGTGCAGCATGACAAATGTGGAAATATGCTTAGAAGAATTGCACATGCTTAACCTATATTGAATTGTTTGCTATCTTAGTGAGGAAGAAGGGAGGGAGGGAGAGAGAGAGAGAGAGAGAGAGAGAGAGAGAGAGAGAGAGAGAGAGAGAGAAATTTGGAACACAAGGTTTTGCAGAAGTCAACGTTGAAAAGTGTCTTTGCATATCTTTGAAAAAATAAAATACACTAAAAAAGAATGTAAGTTCTTTGAGATCCCAAATTGTTTTTATTTCTATTTTTTCTTTAATCTGTGCCTAGGACAAGAGAGAATATGGCCTGAGTTCACTTACTAACTGTGTAACACTACCACATTACTTGACATCCCTGTGCCCTGACAACTCTAAAATGATAGGATGCAAAAGAGTTACCTGTCTACTTAGGCTGAGGAAGTTGTTCCACTTAGAACCCAACATTGAAATTATAGGTCAGTACTTTCTTTCCTTATTCCTAATATCCAACTCCTCAAAATGATGTCTATAACAATGCCTTGTAAATAATAGCACTTCAAAAATTCTTATTGAATTGAAATTTATAATAGGAGTATTTGCTTAGTGAATACTTTTCTAATCTGACACCCGATGGTGCAAATATTATTAGCCCCACTTTGTAAAAGAGAAAATAAACTCAGAGAGATGTGGACCTGGGTGAACTTCACAACTTTTGACTTCACACTCAGTTCTCTTCTCACTGAACCAAATAATATCTTCTCTATCATCAGGAGATAAAGTTTGATTTAAATGAACACATGTATAGTATTCACAGTAAAATGATCAACAGGACACCAATTTTCTTAATTGTGTTTCTCACCTCCAGATATTAGGGTTTTTGATTTTTATTTGATTTTTATCCTCAGGACCTCCTTTGTTGGGGTGATATAGTGGATAGAACACTAAGCTTGGAATCAAGCCCAGAGTGTAAATTAACCTCAAACACTCACTAGCTGTGTGATTCTGAACAAGTCACTTTACCCTGTTTGCCTCAGTTTTCACATCTGTAAAATGAGCTAGAGAAGGAAGTGGCAAATTTACTCCAGTATCTCTACCAAGAAAATCCCAAATGGAGTCACAGCTGAAATGTCTGAACAACAACGATCTTCTTTGTCTGCAAATATAACTCTCCTTCATGCCCCTGAATTTCCTTGATCACAAGCAATGATGAAGCCCATGCTGTTCCAGAGATCTGCAGGGAAATCAAGCTTTTGGCTTTCTTTAGTTTATTACAAGTACTCTGAGCATTGGTGAGACCAGAATGCAGCACAGCTGGCCCAGATGCTTGTCATCCTAAGGCCCGTAATAAAGGCAGATGCAGCAGAACAATTTGGTAAGAAAGTCATCTGTTTATGAAAACCCAAGAAAGCAAAAGAGAAATATTATTTATGTTTATGTCATTCATACCCACATAGGCCTTGGGAGAATGTTGATGGTTTATTGCTCTTATTGCAGCAGGAGTCTCCTAATCTTTCCTGTGGGAAGAGCGCTGACTTCAGTCACAGTTCCAACCCCACTACTATCCAGCTCTATGACTTTGGGCAGGTTACTAAAATTCTGAGTCTCCTATCACTCAAATAGAAAATGAGACAGTTGGACTAGTTTATCTCGCATGTCTCTTGCAGTCCTGACATTCTGTGCTTATATTATTCTAATCAAGAAGATGAAGTGGTCATTCCTTGAAAAGCAAATTGATACGATTCTGTCTTCTATAGATTTCCTTCAATTCCCACTAGATTATGGGCACAAAGCATTCAATCCTCAGTCAATCATTTGAAACTATTATATGTCAAAATATCAGCCCAGCTGTTATCACACTCCCCAGATGCTGCTTCTGTTCCCCACCAATGCCTTCTTGCTTTGTGAGCATTAACTCTACTAAGTCTGAGAAACTAGTTGGATTATCTCCTTTCCACAGATGGAGAAGCTGGACCATGACAAGAGACCAGGGCAAGACCACAGATACACATGGTTTGCTCTGTGCCCTTCACACTCCCCCTATGCATTATTATGGGAGAAAATAGTGGCTTAGTTGCCGAGAGGAAAGGAATCAGCCTTGGTTTTCAGTCAGGCACCAAGAGCTATTCTGGGCCCATCCTATGCATGACACATGGTGGTAAGGAGACAAACAAAATAAAAAAGGAACAGGTCTGTAACAAAGAAAATCATTGTAAGGCTGGAGTCAAATCAGTACTCCCTCCTCCCTTCTTAGCTCTGATAAATTTACTAACTGAGAACACCTCATGATTGTTTATCAAGTGTGAACTTTACTAAGTTCCATTGAAGTTTGTTCAGTTTAGCTGAGGGACTTGACAACATCCTTTGGTGAAGGGGATAGGGATAACATTACCACAGGCAACTAAGGCTTTTATTCAGTTGTCTTTAACTGTTCCTGATTCCATTTGGGATTTTCTTGGCAAAGACACACGAGTGGCTTTCCATTTCCTTCTCCAGTTCATTTCACATTTTAGGAAACTGAGACAAACATGATTAAGTGCCTTGCCCTTAATCATGTTTGCCTCAGTTTCCTAATATGTGGATAGGAAGTGTCTGAGACTATATTTGAATTCATGAAGTTAAGTCTTCTTGACTCCAAGTCTAGCCCTCTATTATTCTGGAGGTCAGAAGCTGTTGGAATCCTTACAAACTGCTAACTAATTAGAGTTGATCTAATCTTACAAGAAGATGTTTTGGGCAGAACCTGAAACAAGGTACTAAGTAGAACTAATTAGTACAAGGCTTGTGTTTGCACCTTTACTCATTGGAGTTCACAAGTATGCCAGATTCACAAAGTAAACTTTGTACCTTCGTGAGTTCACACCTCCCTTGAAGCTCTTTGGGCCAGAGAGCACTATGGGAGAAAACCCACAATCCCTCTCTTGAAGGAGCATAAATAGAGCTTCAATGGGCCAGTCAAAGAAGTCCTTCAGAGTGAAGAAGCTACAAGTCGAGAGTTCAGTGGACAACCAGATTCATCTTCATCTCACACCACTGTGGTAGGTGGCTGGGCTCCTGCACTCCCCCCACTGAGACCAAGCTGGTCTGAAAGACTCACCAGAAAGCTAGCCGAGCCCCAAGTGAAGGAGACAAGAGATTCATTCCATCTCTGTGCTGGTTGGAGGCAGAAGAAAGCAGAGGCAGAGGCTGAAAGACAAAACCTTAGGATTTGGAGATATCCGGAGGGCTCTAAGCTAAACCGGTTGTGTTTTGAGAAGAACAAGAACTCCAACATTTGAACTCCAACATTTTGGCGCCCAAATAGGGACTGACAAAATCCTGATTCCAGGGAAGGCACCCAGAGAGAACTTTTATAATATTCTAAAAAAGAACAAGAACACCACATTTGAAACCACCACAAGAAGCCTCAGACATTTACCAGCTATGTGATCCTGGGCAAGTCATTTAACTTCTGCCCATTTCTTCAACTATAAAATGGGCATACCTTCCAGCGTTGTTGGGAAGATCAAATGAGATAATATTTGTAAAAGCACTTAACCCAATGAATGGTACAAAAGAACACTACAGAACATATTTATTCTCTTCCCCCTGTTTAACAACCATTAAGCTGCTTGGAATCAGAGTTTTAGAGTAAATGGTGAGCCAGGGAAGAGTGCACCTGAGAGAGAATACTGTTTGGAAGTGGGGCTGGGGTGTGGAGAGACTGACTCAGCCTCAGCCCGGACTCTTCCCTGCCTTCTGGGATGAAGAATTTGGGCATTTACATCATCATTCCTGAAAGCATCTGTATCCAGAATTAAACAAGAGCAAGGGCTGTTTCAAGATGCTACCAGAAGCCCTACAGGAAACCTGTTATGCAATTAACTTTCCAGTGAAAGAGAGGAAAGGATTTCTAGTCACCAATGATTATGTGTTGCCTATTTGGCACATGTGCTGCCTAAACTTGGGGCTCCTTTCCTTTGGACTATTAGTGACAGAGTAGCAAGTGATTTTGGGGGGAGGGGAATGATGGCAACTAAGAGTTACTTGAAGGCCTAGGATGAGTGTGATTTGAAGAAATCTAGTGATTTATTATAAGAGGTGGAGATGAGAAGGAAATACATTCCAGAGATGAGAGATCATTTATTCAATGAGATTCTAGGGCAATATTAGTGTAAACTAGCCGGCAGACCACTTGACAGAAAAAGAGCTCAGAAAGAGGAGTAGTATGATTGAATAATTGAATAATAGTAAGTAAATCAGGATCATATTTTCAGGGCTTTACATGCCAGAGATAGGTGTTTGTATGTTTTTTTAAGGCACTTGGGAGCCACTGACAATCTCTGAATTAGTCATCTATGGTAGATAAAGCTGTGGTCAGAACTGTGTTTTAGAAATATTAATTAAGTAGTTGTGTGGAGGATGGATTAGAGGAAAGACCTTGAAATAAGGGAGAACAATTAAGAGGCAATTGGGAAGCAAAAATCCAGGTGAGATATTACAATGTTTGAAGTAAGATAGAGCTTATGTGAATAGAAAGAACATTATGAGAGGTAAAAATTGATAAGATATTACAACTGATTGGTTCTGGAGTTGAAGGAAAGAAAGAGCTAAGTTGACTTTAAGGTCATGAACTTGAGTATCTGGAAGGGTAGTGGTGTTATCAACAGATATAGAGAAAGGTAAGAGACCTTTTGAATGGAAATGAGATGTCAACATCTGAGTAGAAATGTCTTTTTACTAGGAAGTTGGTAATTCCAGACTGAAGATTTGGAGAAAGCTAGTTTCTGTAGAAATAGATCTGACAGTAGTCTTCCTAGAAGTGATAACTGAATCCATGGGAGCTAGCGAGATAAACAAGAGATTATGTGTATAGAACAGAAATTCTTAACCCTTTTTGTGTCATGGACCCTTTAGGAGAAGGTGAATCCCATGGACTTCTTCTCAGAATAATGTTTTTAAAGGCATAAAATAAAACACATAACATCAAACAAACCATTTATAGTGAAATAAAATTAGTAAAATTAAAAATAAAAAGAGTTCAGAAATTTAGGGTTAAAAATCTCTGAATTGTAGAAAAATAAAAGAAGAGCTGGAATAGAGCCTTGGAACAAAAAAATGGTAAAATACAGAATACAAAATGGTAGAGCTGGAAGTAATCTTAAAGATTGTCTAGTCCACTCTTTCCATTTCATAGCTAAGGAAATTTTCAATGTCCTGAAATTTTAAGTCACTTGTTCAAGGTTATGTATTTGGTAGAGAAAAGAGTCTGTTTGTCATCAAGCCCATAATTTAAGTCTTTCCAAGTTATTAGTGATCTCCTGAAAAAAACATGGAGAACTCAGGATCACTTCTCTATCATGTCATCTTTTCAAAGATGGAAGAAGAGTTAAATAGAATCACTCTCCTAGAACTGATTCAGACTAATAAGACCGAGAACTGATTGCTAAAATAGAAATGATAGGAATGTTGGAGTGGTAAAATACTGATCAATCTTAGAATTTGTGATAGAGAAAGAGTAAAGATGAGTGTGATACCACATGCATCCTAACTTTGGAGGAAACTGTTTTTCAGAGTTAAGGAAAAAGACATTGTAGGATACACAAAACTAAAATTCTGCAGGGGAAGAAGAAGGTTTAAGGATGAAATTCTGAAAAATGAAACAGAAATGATTCTGATGAGGAGAAAAGGGGTCTAAAAAATCAAACCAAAATAATTCATCACCCAAAATAGATTAAAGAGTAAAAAAGTACAGGTGGTGGAAGTTTAGGATTTACGATTAGGATTAAATACAAGAGAACATTTTAAGGATAATGTCAGATATTGTGAAATTCAGCATGAGTTGAAACTAGTGGAAAATGATAAGGGTGTTAATAAGGTTGTTTTGCTTTACAAAAAAATAAACTTTATTTAGAGAAGGGTGAAAGAAAAGGGTATTATAGCTATTGTTGGTAGTAGCACAGTGGATAGAGTGCTGGATCTGAAGTCAGGCAGGCCCGAGTTCAAATCCAACTTCAGACACTTACTGGCTGTATAAGCTGTAAGTCTTATAACTTCTGCTGTCTTCAGTTTCCTCCCAGGATTGTGAGGATGAGATAATAATTATAAAACACTTAGTATGGGGGCAGCTAGGTGGCTCAGTGGATAGAGCACCAGCCTTGAAGTCAGGAGGACCCGAGTTCAAATCTGGTCTCAGACACTGTCTAGCTGTGTGACCCTGGGCAAGTCACTTAACCCCAATTGCCTCAGCAAAAAAAAACAAAAAAAAACCAAAAAAAACACTTAGTATGGTACCTGGAACACAGAAAGCTCTCTATTAATGTTAGCTATAGTTATTATTATTAATGATAACAGATGATGGAGAGAGTATAGTACTACCAAAATCCTCCTTTGATTCTAATTTCTTTTTCCAAGGAAAATGGTTTTTAGACCTTAAAAGCAAGGGGAAAAAAAAGGAATCATAGGAAGTGGAAACCAAAGTCAAGTAAGAAGTTTGTATGATTTAGTGTTAGGACACTGAAAGAAGTGACAAATGTCTTTACTCAGCTACAGTCATCAATCATTAGAAACAGTGTGGAAAAGAGAGGGGTGCTACAAAAGTTAATGCTTGATATAAAAACAGGTTTTACATGTAATGGGAATTTTTGTTCTTACTTTTTCAGTAGATGGTAGAGAGGTAGAGGGAGAGTAAGAGCTTGCAACTGAAAATAAAAGTTAAATTAAAAAAAAAGCACTTAAACAAAAATAGACATATATATATAGGCATGTAATAGGGCATAAACCCCTTAAAATCAAATGTAGAAAGGAAGAAATATTAAATGTATTCTTTCCAGATCGTAATGGAATAAAAATTGTATTCAACAGGGCAGTAGAAAGTTGTATTAAAAATTATTTGAAAACTAAGTAATCTAATCCAAAAGAATAAGTGAGTCAAAAAAGAAAATTTAAAAACAATCAATAATTTCATTAAAGAGAATGACAGTGATGAGACAACATAGAAAAATTTATGAGATGCACCAAAACAGTACTTAGGGGAAAATTTATATCTCTAAATTCTTACATCAACAAAATGGAAAAAGAATAGATCAATGAAAGCAACTAAAAATATTTGGGAAAGAATAAGTGAAAAGCCTGAAAATCAAAGGTGAAAGTAAAAAAAAAGACTATTGAGTTGTTAAAAAATAAAATAAAGATCAGAAGAATGTTATAATCTATCTTTTAGCAAAACATCTGATAAAATCTTTCATGCTTTTTTGAGGATAAGTTGGAGACATGTGGACAAGACACCCAACTTCTTTAACTGTGGTTTATAACTCCATATGAAATCTCATAACTGAATGTGGTTGTTGCAAAATTATTATTTATTATCAGCAAATGTTTGATTTGTACAACTATTTTAGATACCTATATGCCCAGAGACATGTAAACATTTCTCAGGTTAAAAATGGTCACAAGTGAAAAAAGTTTAAGTCCTGGTCACTAGAGAATTGTATAATTTAGTGGATTTAGAACTAGTTGAATGACCATACCCATAGTTGTCATTAAAAGCAGTTGCGTGGCTCAGTGTAGACAGAGGGCTGGGCCTTGAATCAGAAAGAACTGAATTCAGATCAGGTCTCAGACACTAGCAAGTTATATGACAATTGACTTAAGAGCTCTCTGCCTCAACTTCCTGATCTGTAAAATGGGTAGATAGGAATATGTTTCATTTTATCTTTGTTGTGAGGATAAAATGAGACAATATTTGTATAGCACTTTGTAAACTTTACAATGTGTTTAAAATGACAGCTATTATTATTTTTATTGTTAAATTATTTCAGTTGGATTAGGCTTAGGCTCTTTATGATCAATTTTGGAGTTCTTGGCAGAGATACTGTCGTGATTTGCTATTTCTTTCTCCAGCTTATTTTACAGATGAGGGGATTGAGGAAAATGGAATTAAACAGCTTGCCTAGGGTCACACAGCTAGTAAATGAGTGAGGGCAGATTTGAACTCATGAAAATGGGTCTTCCTTTTTCCAGTCCTGGTGTTCTATATATATTACGATGCCTTCTAGCTGCCCATGGTTTTGTTATTATTAATGCCTATTTTAAAGAAGTTTCCAGGTTACCTCTTGGGCAGCTTTGTCTGGTCCAGATCTTTTTAACATCTTTATCAAAAATTTGAACAAAGCCATAAATTATTTATTTATCAAATGTGCAGATGGTGCAAAGTAGGAAATTAGACTTAAGGTTTGATTGTCTTAAACTCCTCAGTGCCATCTCATCAGTTTTCATTTCCTCAGCATTTCCAAGGAAAGCCTCAGCAGACATATCATGATTTTTTTTAATTCATGTTTTATTCTAATCAAGGGCTGATTCTAGTATATTAGAGTGTCATTCTACCAGGTCAACAAAATAATTTAAGCTCATCAGGAGAATATTTATAGCTTCTATTTACAGAATAGATATGGTTTCCTTGAGCCTCCTCAGCATGCAATTTCTAGTAACTTCAAAAACACCAATGGTCAGAACTCTTAAGGAGAAAAGAATTATTGGGGTTTTGCCCCAAAGGTGCAGAAAGTTTCAGGTCACTCACAGTTCTTGGCAGTCTTTCACAATTTAGAAACAATTAAATATAACTTGTAGTAAACAAAAAAAAAAGTTAATAGAAAACTACCCGATGGATATTTTTGTTTCTCAATTGCTATGCTCTGAGGTGAGTTCTACCCTAGCCCTTCCTTACCTTGACATTCTTCCCCTGAGCAGCAGCCTTCTAACAGTAGCCTCATTATAATCCAGCTCTTTGCCATGTTCTGTTGTTGTTTTTTTTTTTTAATGTTTATATCTCCAATACTTTGCAATTTTTTTTTTCAAAAAGTGAATTAAATTGAACAGTCTTGGTGAAGCCATGACATCTCCCTGAACCTCAGTTTATTTATCTGTAAAATGGAGATGGATTTTGAATCTTTTCATTTTTTCCTGCTCAAAAATTCATTTCATAAAATGTAGATTGCTATCCCTTCTTTCTCATCTACCCTTACCACACTGCCACTCGGGTGATTCTGCACCAGCGACTGTTCAGTTACACTAAAAGATGGAGTTACCTTCTACATGAGTGAGTGGACCTCTGATCAAAAGGGAAGAGTGATTGAATCTGCCATTCTCAGTAGCACTGAGGAGGGCATTGTTTGCCAATATGCCTGATCAAGCGTGTGAGGGGAACACCTGTTTGGGTCTCAGAGACAGGTTTTCAGGGATGGAGAGGTAGCAGCTGCTGTTAGCATCATTAAAGCAGATTACTGTGGTTACAGACTTATTGCAGGAGGAACAGAGGAGTAGCTTAGAATGAGACACTTAGCTCTGGACAAAATTGGTTCTGTAAAATCTGGGCCAGCTTATGCAAAACTATTGAGTGGGTGAAGATTTCCTGCCCAGAATCTTTATTTTTCCCCCCTTTTTCCTCTTGGTTTGGGTTATTCCTTTCCTTATTTCAGACTCTTAGTCTTATCAGGTCACTTCCAATATGAAAGTGGCCTGATCTTCCCAGTTATTATGACTCCTCCTTCTCCCATAGTGCTTTGTATTGACTTGTTTATGAACATGTTTTAAAAAAGACTGAGAAAAATAGAAGAAAATGTAAGATACATCATATCCCAAACAATTGGCATAGAAAATAGATCAAGGAGATATAATATGAAAATCGTTGGACAACCTGAAAAGTTTAACAAAAAATCGTGCTTAGATATCACCTTCCAAAAAGTAGGTATTAAAAAACCTGCTTAGATATATTAGAAAAAAGAATATAGAATGGAAATATTGAAAGCACACACCAATCACCTCTCTAAAGAAACTCCAAAATTAAAACTACCAAGATGACATAGCTAAAATCCAGAGCTTTCAGGTTAGTGAAAATTGTTCAAACAGTCACAAAGAAAATATTCAAATACCAGGGAGCTTCAGAAAGGATTATGCAATATTTAGTAGCTACCACATAAAATAGTTGAAAGCATAGAATACAGTATGATAAAAAGCAATATCTATCATCTCCAAATATACAATATATGTATATACACATATGTGTGTTTATATACTCATGCACATATATACATATACACATTTTCAGGAAGAATAATATACCAAGAAAAATAATATTATTGTACAGGCAGGGAAATGGCCTTAAATGAGATAGAACATTTCCAAATATTCCTCATGAAAATTCTGTAGATGAGTAAAAGCCTTGAAAAATAAAATTGAAATAAAGAGAAATATAAAAAGATAATTTTAAATGATCATACAGAAAGGACTTTTTAAGAATGAAGTGTTTACAATGTATTGGGAAAAGATGATAGAAAATTTTCCTCAGAAACCATAAATTATCAGGAATTATAGAGGGATGTCAAATAGAACAGAGCTTCTAAGAGTGATTTTGTTATGTTTAGATAATCTTAAAAGAAGCCAGGAAAAGAAGAGGTGAGGGGAATGATATAATAAAGAAAAGGGTGAAATGGTGTGAATTTATGTAATTTGGGAGCATAAGTTAAAATATTACTGAGGAAGTAGTGGAGCAACTGTTGTCACAAATGGTATCATTAAAACCTTACTTTCATCTGAACTGGTCAAAGGAAGGTAGGCACAAAGAAAGGTAACACATACACATACAGAGAAAGAGAAAGACAGAGAGACAAAGAGAAAGAGAAAGACTGAGGGTCAGTTAGTTTGATGTAGACCTACATCGAATAGCAAAGAAACAAGAAAAATGCGAAGGAAAACAGGGAAATGAAGGCAATAAAGGGGAATATAGATTTAGGGGGAAAATTACCTTAGACAAAATAAATCCTAAATTCAGAGAAAGGATTTTGAAGAGGAATATAAATGCAAAGAAAGAAAAAGCAAGAAATCATAATCAAAGTCCAGGTGAAGGAAAGAATAAAGGAATAAGGAAGTAGAAGTTGATTTTACAATAAATGGAAAGATGGATACTAGATAGTTGAGGCATCTATTTGGCCAGTAGATAGAGCCTTGGACCTGGAGAGGAAAACTTGATTTCAAATCTAGCCTCAGATGCTTTGTGACCCTACACATGTCACTTATAGGACTTACAGCAAAATATGACAAAGATTATATACTAAGACCGGGTTAGATTTATACAAGGAGAAAAGGGCTAGTGCAGTACTTGGAGACAAGTAGATAGAGCAGTAAATGTGGAGTTTGTAATTAGGAATACCTGAGTATGAGTATGAGTATGTCTTGATAACTTACTAGGGATGTTAATCTCTTATTGCCTCAGTTTTCTCAAATGGGATAAAATATATGAAACACTTTGCAAACCTTAAAAGCATTGTGTAAATGTTTTTATATTAAAAAATTATAAATAATATTGACTGTATAAATAACAAAACAGCCAGGATCATATATTCTACATCAATAGATATAGAAAGAACTTTTGACAACATACAGCATCTATTTCTATTGAAAAACACTGGAATCAATTGACCTTTCCTTGGAGTAAGTCTTCCTCCACATTGTCACCTCCCTACCCTTACTAACATCATTCAGTCACTTTTCTTTCGATGTTTACTCCATTTATATAGAAGATTTTAATTCTGTTATCTATTGATTTTCAGGTCTCTCCCTTTCTTTCCTCTATGATTTAGTTTTTGGCTCATAGTCTTTTCTTTCCTCCTCAACTTCTTCCATAATACCAGGGGACTTCAACATGCATATTGATTCTTCCTCAATATTCTAATTTCTCAGTTATTCAACTTATTTCTCATGACCTATTCTTCCATCCCACTTCACCAATACTGAGAGATGTTTATACTCTGGATTGTGCCATCCATCACCTACCAATGTGCCACTTTCAAGTTCATGAACTCAAATTCTCTTGTCTGATCATAATCTGTTCTTAGTCTACTTCTCCATTTGCCTTGCAACATCAAATCCTATTCTTCATCTTCATTGCAACCTCCAAACCCTTCACCCTTCAGGTTTTCACAATTTATTACCCATGTACTGCCTATACCCACCTCCTTTCCTTATCTTGAAATCTTGCTGCTCCAGTTCAACTCTATACTGCCTTCATTTCTAACGTTCCTTATTTCCTAAATGTATAGCTTAATCTCAATTCTTCCTAACTTTAGCTTTGGATTACTTTCACCATTTGCTGCTTTCTATCCTTTTACATTTCTATCCTTTCACAATGGGGAGGGAAGCATACCCCAATTATGGTAAGGAGAGGTACATTTATTCCTGTTTTTTTAGTAGAAATGGATGGTGTTGAATAGAGCTGAACAAAAATCACATAACTAAGTTGATTGGGTCCATTACAAATTTATGACATAATTTCAATGAGGCTTTCATTGTTGCAAGACAGTCTTTTTACATTGCCCTAATTGATTCATTATTCTACTCACCATATAAGCTCTTCCTAACCTTTTCATTCTTCTTCAAATCTCCCATGGCTCATCTTTAGCTTAGAATTTTGCCTCTTATTTCACTGAAAAAAAATTAAGATCATTCATTCCTCATACTTCATTGCCCAGATATCTTCTGCCACTATCCCCAACATCTCACATAATGAGGTGGCCTTTCTCATCAAGGCAAATGTTTCCGTATATGCAAATGATCCCATTCTATCGCATCTTTTCCATCTGATTGCTTCCTTTATCAAACATCTCTGTCTCTGTCTCTTCCTTTTCCTCTCTTTTCCCCTTCCTCTCTCTCCCCCTACCCCTTCTCTGTCTCTCATCTTCAATTTCTCCCTGTTACCTGATGTTTCTCTATTTTCTACAAAAATATCTAGGTTTCCCCCATTTTCAAAAATCATTTCACTTGATCTGACCCTGATATCTTTTAGCCCATATTTCTTCTTCTTCTTATGGCTCAACTCATTAAGAAGGCAATCTGGGAATGAGGAATGGGGCCATGAACTAAATAAAAGTTAAGAATGTTCTATTAAGCAGGCTAAGATTCCCTTGTTTGGGGTAAAACAGAAGACCTGAAAACTTCTGCTTATGGAAGGGCAACAATTGTCAATTTATCACGGAATGTTAAAATGAATATCAAGGGAGATATATTTGCTAACCTGAGGACAGAGAACAGTATCTGGACTGGAAACAGTACCAGGATCCTGATCAAAAGCAGCGATGTAGTATGAGTCAATAAACTGGACTAACGAGTCAGATACCAGGATAACAGTGAGAGTTTTAATTATATGAAATGGTTTCTTTTATTTACTGCACTCAGTTTTCTTTGAGAATGTGTACATTTTTATGACTTGTCATAACTTTACACATTCCAGTTTTCTCAAAAGTAACTGAAAATAGAAAGTTGCTGCTGCCACCTTCAATGTCTGCCCTACTCACATTGGAAATAGTCAGACTCAAAGTGGCAATTCTGTAATGGCCACTATTCTTGTCTCCTATCTCTGCATATCCTTTTTCTTTAAAGAACAACTGTTTGATAATCTATTTAGAATTTTGATAGAAATTGTTGTTACATTTGCCAATTTCTCCTTCTCCACAATCTATGTTTTCCTTAATTTTGAATATCTGGAAAAAAATTTTTTGGCTTAAAAGAACTTTATTTTTCGTGAAATCTCAAAAAAAATATTGATTTTGTTGTAATCTAGAAAAAAAATATTACCTGGGTCTCAATGGTTTGAATTTACACTTTGATTTCATTTGAAGAGAGGATATGCTTTCTTCTTCCATTAAAATCCAATTCTTCATGGTGAGTGAATAACCAAATATTCTTAAAGGTTATGCCAAGTTAATGAAGGTTGGGGCAGGTCCATTCAAAAGTGAAATTAAGTATAAAATGACTGGAAAAATATGGAGTGACAAGATTGGGAAGAATTTTAAATATGAAATAAAGAATTTTATATTTACTTTTAAATGTATTAGGGAGTTTATTGAAGTAGGGGGTGACATAGTCAAACTTGCACTTGAGGAAGCTCACTTTGGTAGCTAAGTGGAGAAGGGATTAGAGTAGAGAGAAAGCTGAAACAAGGGTACTGAGTTAGAAAACTCTGCAACAGTCATGTAAAAGGTAATAAGGGGAAGTGCAGGAGAGAACTATGAAGGTAGAAATGACAAAATTTGAGAAGAGAGTGGATATGTGGGGCAAATAAGAATGAGGAGTTGAAAAGGACATTAAAGTCATGAATCTAAGTTACTTGAAAGAATAGTTTACCTACAGAGGGATAGGAAAGACTAGAACAGGGGACAATTTGGGGAGAATGGAACAGGTTTTGCTTTGGACACATTGAAAATTGGATGAGATATCCAAAAGACAGTTGGTGATATGAAACTAGGAGAGCTCAGGAGGAAAATTAGGTTTTGTGTATTTAGGTTATCTGCATATCAATAATTGAAGCCAATAGAGAGCTGATGAGATCACCAAATGCTATAGAGGAGTGTATTTAGGAAATAATCTTGGAACAGGGGTGCTGTTTATGTTTGGGGAAGATAACCATACTAAATGGATATGAACTTGATGAAAATCTAACAAAGGAGTTGCAACACATTAGAACCAGAAAAAAGAAGTATTATAAAAACTTAGACAGGAGATAGTTAACGAGGGCAGAGAGTAACAAATACTACAGAAAGGTTAAGAAGGAGAAAGACTGAGAAAAGACATCAGATTTGGCCATTAACATCATTGGGCAACATTGGAAAGAACAGTGTCAGTTGAATGATGATTTTGGAAGCCAAATCATAGAATATCTTTTTTCACAGACCTTTCAATTTGTTTTCATATTATTTGATATATCACTAAATGGGTCATCTGCCCTTATCTGTTCTAATACGTGATTTTTTTTGGGGGGGGGAGGGGGAGAAGTACAATGAGATAGAAGACAGTGTTATGCTATAGTAGAAAGATTAACGGGTTTATAGCGGAAAGATTTAAATTTAATCCAGCACTATCATTTAATTTCTCTGCAACTTTGGGCAAATAATTTAATTCTTGGACCTCAGTTTCGTCATCTATAAAACAAGAAAATTTAACTCAGATGAATTTTAAGTTTTCTTGCAATTGTTAACTGTTCTTAAGAAGGAGATCTTTCTAACTTCCTAAATTCTTCCTAATGCTCTCTCTACTGCACCACCTAGCTGCCCCTTAACTCAAGCTATGATCCTATTATTTATTCTAATCCTCTCACTCAATCAAAGAGGAATTCAGGGCTCAGAGAGGGTAAGAAAACTTCTATGAATATTATCCCATTATGGTATGACCAGAACAGAGTATGAGGGGAATATCACTCCGTTGTCCTGGGCAACATGTTTTTATTTAATCTAAGATCATATTCACTGCTTACTATGTGTTTGATAATTAGTTTGAAGTTCTTTAAAATTATTACCTTTTGGTACATGAACTATTGTTTGGCACATGTTCTCTAATTTATTCTTATGAAGGTTGAGTATTTTTTGGAATTCATTTTCCTAATTAAATTTCATCTTATTAAATTTGGGGCATTATTCTAACCTACCAAGATTTTTTTTTTTTTTTGGATTCTGATTCTATCATGAAACATGTTAGTTCTCCTATCCCAAAGTCCAATCTCTGCATTTGACAGAGAGTCAATCGAGGTTATTTAGCTATTTAGTAGTAGAGCTGGGACAAAAGCCCAGGTCTCTTAACATCTAGTTCAATGTTTTTTCCATGGAATTGTGCTGATCTCTTATATTAGAAGGTAATTCTTAATTACCTGACTGAAAGGAAAAACCTAGTATGAAAATGCCAAAAGGAATCAATAAATTTTGCCAAAGGTCAAATGTGCCAGAGTTTTTCATAGTTAAATAAGATTACAGTATTTTCAAGTTCAGCTATGTATTTAGAATCTTTCTAAGTGTATTATTTGGAGAATCACACCACGTTGCCTCATCATTCATTCTATGAATATGACAATTTGCTAATTCATAGCATCTCAGAGAAGCAGTGTGGTACTTAACTTGGAATTACAAAGACCTGGGAATAAATCTCACCTCTGGCATTTACTAGTTTTGTGACCAGGGGGGCATCACTTAATTTCTGTGAACCTCCTTTTTTACATCTACAAAATGAAGGCATCAGACTAGGTGGCCTCTAATACCTCTAATAACCCTCTGAGTTATAGGTTTAAATAGTTATATAGGAAATAAGAATGATCTCCCAAGAAGAGTGATAGATGCCATCAAAATGTTTAGCTGAGTAAGATTAGGGTTTCCATCCCATTTCAATAATATAATTACAGAAGACGAAACAGTTAGATTGAATTAATCAAAGTTTTAAACCAGGAGAAAACATTATTTAGTCATCTTAGAAGGAATAAAGTGTTTCAAATATTGAGGAAAAGCAGATTCTCCACACAGAGAATATTTTGAGATTAGATGAAAGAATCAGACACTTCTACTGGACTTATACCACAAACTAACTTGAAGTCATGAATTCTAGAAGCAGCTCACTTGAGTGGTGGTATTATCTAGTGATGAAGGATTCCTGAGAGGAAATTGGAGCAGGATGAGGGAATTTTTCTCTTCTTTTCTTGTTTTTCATCCTCTTTTCCCACTATGGATCAAGTCATTATTCTGTGAACTCCAAAAGGTCAGAAAATCCCCAGTGTTGTTGGTAGCTGTGTTGCCTAGAGTTGATATCAAAATCTCTGTATGGCAATAAGCAATAAGCAGAAAAGCAAGTTGAATAAGTTACACACCAGAAAGAAATGGGACACACTGAATAAACTCATTTTAGGACTATACAAGAGAATCAACTCTCAGAGAAGAGCACAGAGCTACACCTTAGGGAATTTTTATGAGAACTTTCATGAGGACTATACTAAAGGAGGAAAAAAGAGGTTTCCAATAACAAGGAGCTGTGAGTTTATCTTTTGGGCATATATGCTCTCTAAATATGAGACCACTTTCCCCAGGGATCTTGTGTGTGCAAAGGAAGAACATTCATCCAGTTTGAGGAGATGTTTCTGTTCCAATTTGTTTTAAAAAAATACCATTTTAAGAAGTGAATTGTTTGCCTAAAAATCAATAGGAAAGTATACTGCTGCTGGAGGGGGTGGTGCAGTTCATGAATAACAGAACTCGAAACCTCAGTCCCTTAGGATTACCCTTTCGAATTCCAAAAGGAAAAGTTGTCACCTGCCTTTTGGGAATCTGTATCACCAATGTGAATGGAAGTTGGAGAAGAAGAATCCTAAAGGGGGTGTTACCAGTGAGAAATCTGATTTATCTGAATTGTAAGTCTAGAGGAAAAAAATCTAGAATAGGAAAGCAGAGTATTAACTCTGAGGAAAATGAAGTTCATACTGATGAAAGAGCTCTTAATAAAAGTAGCATATGATGATTTCTGGGAAGCAATGAGTGAGTGGTCTTAATCCAGTTCTTTGAAGTCCTTGTGCAATTCCTGATATTCATATTGGCTTTTTATTTTTTAAAGCACATGCAAAGATAATTTTCAATATTCACCTTTGAAAGCCCTGTGTTCCAAATGTTTTTTCTTCCTTCCTCCCTCCCCGAGACAGCAAGTAATCCAATATGTTAAACATATTTCCACATTATCATTCTGCACAAGAAAAATCAAATCAAAATGGAAAAAATAAGAAAGAAATAAAAACAAGCAATCAAATAACAATAACAAAAAAAAAGGTGAAAATACTTAGTTGTGATCCAAATTCAGTCCCCATAATCCTCTCTTCAGCACAAGTCTTTGGAATTTTGACCATTATTTTTACTCTCTCCTGATTCCAGAACCTTTGTCCATAAGTTTTGTTATGCTCCAAATCAGTGTACCCACATTTCTACTTAATGGCACTCATGATATAGTAGGTAGAATATGAGAACTGAAATAAATAAGATCCAAAAGCAAATCCTACATCCAATACTAGCTAGTCATGCAGTTATGACCAGGTTATTTGCCAGTTCTGAATCTCATTTTTGTCATCTGTAAAAAGGGAATAATGTTTTAAATCCCTAATTCTAAAGGATTGTTATAAAGTTAAAATAAAATAAAGTGTTTTGAAACTTTAAAGCACAAATATTTGTTAATACTATTCTGTACAAAGAACTAGGTTAGATTTGGGGTTTTTTGTTTATTTTTCAAATTGTTTTATTTTTCTGTTTATATATATACATTAACTTTTTAAATGCATATTTCTTTATGAATCATACTGGGAAAGAAAATCAGGGAAAAAAGGGGAAACCACAAGAGAAAAAAAATTTAAAGTGAACATAGCACGGATTGATTTACATTCAATCTCCATAGTTCTTTTTCTGGATGCAGATGGCATTTTCTATCCAAAGGTTATTGGGATTGCTTTGGATCACTGAACCATTGAGAAGAACCAAGCCTTTCATAGTTGTTTATCATTCTTTTTTGCTGTGATTTTGTATAATGTATTCCTGGTTTTGCTTGTTTCACTCAGCATCAGTTCATGGAAATATTTCCAGGCCTTTCTAAAATCAGTTTATTCATCATTTTTTATAAAACAATAATATTCTATTACCTTAATGTCCCACAGATTGTTTAGTCATTCCCCAATTGATGAGCATCCACTCCTTTTCCAGTTTTTTGTTACCACAAAAAGAGCTGCTACAAACATTTTTGCGCATGTGGGTCCTTTTCCCCTTTTTTATTATTTCCTCATATTCTACATACTACATACAGACCCAGTAAAGGCACTTCTGAATCAAAGGGTATGCACAGTTTTATAACCCTTTGGGTATAGTTCCAAATTGTTTTCCAGAATGGTTGGATTATTTCATAACTCCACAATGCATCAGAATCCCAATTTCCCCACGTTCCTTCCAACATTCATCATTATCTTTTCCCATCATTTTAGCCAATCTGAGAGGTATGAAGTAGTACGTCAGAGTTGTTTTAATTTGTGTTTCTCTAATCAATAGTGATTTAGAGCATTTTTTCATATGACTATAGATGGATTTAATTTCATCATTTGAAAATTATGTGCTCATTCCTTTGACCATTTATCAATTGATGAATGACTTGTATTCTTAGAAATTTGACACTTTTTTATATATTTTAAAAATGAGACCTTTATCAGAAACAATGGCTATAAAAGATTTTCCCCCAGTTTTGTACTTCTATTTTAATCTTGTTTGTTTTGGTTTTGTTTGGGCAAAATCTTTTTAATTTTATGTAATCAAGGTGGTCCATTTTTCATTTCATAATGTTCTCTCATTCTTCTTTGGTCATAAATTGTCCCCTTCTCCAAAGATCTGATAGATAAACTATTTCTTGCTCTCCTAATTTCCTTATGGTATCACCATTTATACCCAAAGCATATATTCATTTTGACATTGTTTTGGTATGGGGTGTGAGTTGTTTCTGCTATGAGTAATTTTTTATTAAAGCTTTTTATTTTTCAAAACATATGCATGGATAATTCTTCAACATTAACCCATGCAGAACCTTGTGTTCCAGTTTTTCTCCCTTCCCCTAACCCTCTCCCCCAGATGACAAGTAGTCCAATATATGTAAAACATGGTAGAAATATTTGTTAAATTAAATATATTCATGCCTATTTATACAATTATCTTGCTGCACAAGAAAAATCAAATAAAACCAGAAAAAAATGAGAAAGAAAAGAAAATGCAAGCAAACAATGAAAAGAGTGAAAATGCAATGTTGTGAAGCAAACTCAATTCCTACAATCCTCTCTCTGGGTGAACATGGGTCTCTTCATCACAAGACCATTGGAACTGGTCTGAATCATCTCATTGTTGAAGAGAGCCATATCTATAAGAATTGATCATCGTATAATTTTGTTATTGCTGTACACAATGACCTCCTGGCTCTGCTCATCTCACTCAGCATTAGTTCATGTGAAGTCTCTCCAGGCCTCTCTGAAATCATCCTGATGATCGTTTCTTACAGAAGAGTAATTTTTTTTAAATTAAAAAGTACCTGCCTTCCAGGAGCAAACATTAAATTTTGGGGTATGTAGCATGCTACTAAGAGCATAATATAAATTCATTAAGGCAGGAGAGAATATTATCAATTGAGAGAATCAAGGAAGGCTGCATTAAGGAGATAATACCTGAGGTAAGTTCATTTCTTTATTCATTTAAATTCTAACCTGTCTTTTCTTTATATAACTTATCTTAACCCTTGTTTTTATAGAATCTGGCTGTTAAAGCTTCTCTTTGATGAAAGGAACAGTATTATTGAGCAATCTTTCAGCACTCTAAACAGGATTCTATACATAATGCATTGCTAAGTCCTATCAGTTGTACCTCTGAAATATCTTTCACAGCTATTGTTCTTTCTATATTAGCCTAATCAGACTTAAAATATCTCTTATCTGAACTATGTTAATAGCAGTCTAACTAGCTTCCTAACCTATAGCCTACCTGATTTCTAATTCAATTTCCACATAAGCATCAAAACAATCTTCTTATTGCATAGATCTGTTTCCATCACTTTTCCTGCTCTAAAACTTTCCGTGGTTCCCTATTGCTTTCCAAATAAAAAGTAAGGGTATTAGCTTGGCCTGCAATCCATGATCTGACTTGAAACTACCTTTTCAAACTTATTTCATTTTATTCTCTTTCAAATATTCCATATTTTAGTGAAATGTGCACTTCTTCCTTTCCCTCCATTGAATCCTTTATTGCTTCTATATATCTCCACATATTCATTTCCTCATGCCAGGAAATGACTGTCTCCATCTTTATCTGTCAAAATTCTTTACTACAATTCTCAGCTTCAGATGCCAGAACCTCTCCCTATCCTTATTCTTCCTTATCGTTAAATGATGATCTTCCCTCTTCAGAAATCTCAGGCTATTGACCTGTTTAATGGAAGTCATTAAATTTTAGTTATTTGCATACATATTATTATATTTATTTAATGTCACAATCTTTGAGGGCAGCAGATGTGTCTTATTTATCTTTGTATTTCTAATTTTGAATTAAGGACTTTGTACATATTATAGTAGAAATTTCTCTAGCCTTCTTACTCTGGCCCTTAAGCCCCATGATCCATTAAATCCTTCCCAGAGTCTCCATTTTGAGGAAATGTCCAAGTCAGTCATCCTTCACTCCTTTCCCTCATACATACCTTTTTTTTTTTCCTGACTTCACTACCATTTTTGACAAGTTTTGACACAAGAGGACTTTGTCTTCTGTTCTCCTATAGTTTTCAGCATCTTTTGGTGTATTGTCTTCCTCTATTAGAGTTTAAACTTCTTGAGGACAGATTACAATAAGGATACAATATTTATAAAGGGGGCAGACTATCCTGCCAGTTACTCTGATTATAAATTCAAATGAAAGGATCTGATCTAGTCTTCTCTGATATACCAGTTCTCTGAAATAATACTGAGATACCAATAAAGGAGTGGCTCATGATAGCCTGATATTAAATATATGTAGATTTATTAGGGTTTGGTAGGCTAATTAGATTTTAAAAAGGAATTTACTCATGACACCAGTTATCCTGGGTGGCAGCAGATCAAATGGTGTGATGGGTCCCTACACCAAACCCAGGTCAGGTTAGATATATAGAAACAGAACAAAAATGACATAATGGCAGGAATGCAAGTGCAAATGTTCTCATGGGACAGTTGGAACTCCTTTTGCTATTTACATTTACTCAAAGTACTTTGCAATCTTTGTGAGACTAGAGAGCTACTTCATATTCTCGCTACCAGCTTATAACTATCTTTCTCTTTGCTTATAGACATTTTCAGAACTTACCTCAGTATTTGGAACATGGTAAGTGCTAAAGAAAGCTTGTTGACATGATTTGACCTGACCAGTGCCTCAGGGCTAATTTAAACAGAATTGAACTGACCTGAACTATATAAAATTTGTTGATTGAATATCAGGACTGATTACTGCTATCAATAAATCAATAAAATAATGTTTTTCTCCCTCTTTGCTCCATGATTCATCACAGAACAAAAATAACTGTAATTATGGTGATCAGGAGTTATAAGAAAAATTGGGTAGTAAATAAGCATGTATTGGGATGGTGGCTTAGGAGAGTATCTTTGTATTTCCATGCTTAAACCCATGTGGGATAAGAGAGAAATATGGTCTCTACCTCCAAGGAATTTACATTAAGAAAAACCTAAACTAAATTAAATAACAATACAAACATTTTGTGCTAATTAGTGAGGTTCTAATTATCTGTGTACTGGGAACTCAGAGGAATGAAAGAGAATTCTGAGATGAGGTAGTCAAGGAATACTTCCTGAAAGAGATGGGGTTTAAATTGAGCTTTGAAAAATGAGTAGATTTGAGATAAGTAGAACAAGCAATAGAGAAGGTTTCAGACAGGGTCTGAGCAAAAGCACTGAAACTGGAAGAAGTATGGCCTAGGAAGGGATTATGAAGGAGTCTAGTGCTACTGGTATGTATTGAGGAGGAATGCTAATGAAACAGTATTGGGAAAGGTTGTGTGGAGGAGGGCATTGACAGCCAGGCAGAGGAGTTTTACCTCAGGTAAAATGTCTTAAAGTTTTATTCAGTTACTAGTGACCAGGGATTTCTCTTGATGGTTGTTCATGGTTCAGGAAGATGAACAATTGTTGAAGGAACTATCTTTAGGTCATTGAAGACCTTTCTTTGTTTCTTGGGTGTTTACCTTACTGCTTGGCTTTTTGTCAGCTCTTAAATCTTATTGACTATTCTTTTAAGTGTGAGCTATGATATACTCCCACCCATTTAAACCTTTGCTTTCTATTTTTTGGACTTCCAATATCCATGGCAGCAGGATGGTAAAGGAGGGGATTTCTCTTTCCTCCCTTCTCTCCCTTCCTCCAGCAGCAGACAATGACCCCTAGAAGGAGGATCACATTAAGCAGAGGCTATGCTTGCCCAAGTGAACTTGAGACTAAAATTTCTAGACCTCCAGATCCTGTTGACTTCTAATTCCATTTTTGAGAGTAAGCCATTGACAACTGATACTGAGAACAGACATTTCTAGCTGGTGGGAGATCCATGAATTGGAGAATTCCTAATCTTGAGTAAGGCTGACATAAGAACGAGAGATTTCCTTAAGAAGTCACTTCTTGGAGGAAGAGAGGACCACCAAGAATGGAATACTATAGTCACTCCTTGGAAGCCAAATCTGGACCTTAACAAACCTTAGTGTTATTTTGAGTTGCTTAAATGGTGCAGGTCCCAGATAAATGGCAAATGTTTGCTCGTTGTAAACTGCTTTTAAATTTCAGAGACATTCAACGACTTTACTGAGGTTAACTGAGTGTTTTATATTTTCTATATTTGCACATGTGAGTCCATGAGTTTTTTGCATCTTATGTATTTTTTGTGATGGATAAAAGCTGTTCAATACCTGATGCATATGTTCATTGTGTGTCTATGTAGGAGTAAAAGTCTGCTATATACATTTGGGAACACTTAGACATGTAGCATATACAAGGATTGTCTTAGAGATTTTCCTGTAGTTGTACTGGGGGCAAAGATGGGACAGAGCCAAAGAGACATATTGCCTCTACCCTGAGTATCAAACTCTCAAGATCAAACTGGTTCGATGTAAGCTCAGAGTACTTTGATGGGGAAAAGGTATGATAATGGTCTTAGGCCACAGATATAATTAATGTTTTGTGCATGTGGTCTAGGACAGGAGGATTCATTTAAGAAGCATAAAAGAATAGGAATCAATCTTTGGACATCCTTCCAGTCACATAGGTTAGGATCTCCAAATCATTCTTGGATGATATTCATATTATTTTAAATCATCACAACATTTGGTGGTGAATAAAGAATAAAAAGATAGATCAATAGAACAGCCTAGGGACACAATATCCTGAAGTAAATCGGCACAGTAACCCAGTATTTAGGACATCCAAAGATCGCAGCTACATGGTCAAGAACTCCATATTTGACAAAAACTGTTGGGAAAAACACAAAGTATTCTCATGGAAACTAGGGATAGAATAACTTCTCCATTTCTTGCAAAGGGACTACCACCCTTCCAAGCAAGATTTATAATCACGAAGTCAGGTTCAGTTCTTCCCTCTCCCTCACCCTCCAAATCTAGGTAATTGCTAAGCCTTGGGAATCCCACCATTATAATCTCTGACACTTCTTGCCTTCTTTCTACCCACATTGCGATCACTGTACACATCTATCCATTTTCCTAGAGTTCTAATGGCTTCTTATTTCTTCTACCATGACATGCATTCTCTCTAATATTTAAAATAGTTCCTAATTTGTCTCAGATCTAAGTTTCCAGACTCATTACACATTATTCACTTTCCTCCTCTATTCATTATAGTAAAATTTACTTGTTGTTCCTAATACATACAAATATACCTCTTATCTCTATATCTTGTCACAATCTGTCTGTTTCCTATGCAGGAAATATACTCCCTGTTTTTCTGTGCCTCTGAGAACATCTGATTTCTTCCACAGCTTAGATTCCGTGAAATCTCCTGCATGAATCCTTTCATAAGTATCATCAGAGCACTTCCTGTCACTTATGTCACTTATGTCAAAGTGTATCATATCATATCATATCATTATCTATCTATCCAATATATGTATATATTTGCATTTATTATATATCATATATCTAGTATATATTATTATTATATATCACATATGTGTGTTATATCTACTTAAATTAATATCAATTATTTTCTCCAAATGAATGTGAGATTTTTGAGGGCAAAGACTCTTTCAGTTTTGTCTGTGGATCCCCAGAGCCTGGCATAATATCTAACATATAAATGGTGCTTAGTACAAATACCTGGCATACAATAGGTACTTAATAAAATTTTATTAATTGATTTCTTAGTTAATTCTGTTAGGCTGATGAAATATTAAAAACATGCTATATAAAAGCTCAAAAGAGACAAATTGGATTTGATATAAAACAAAACAAAACTTTCTCTCAGTCCCCAAACACTGAGGAAGTGTTTTCCTCAGGAGACAGTAGTTTCTTCCGTACTGGGGGCTCAGAAGCATAGTTGAATGATCATTTGTCTTCTGTGTTGTTGAGATGATTGCTGTTTAGATTAAAGTTATAAAGGATAATTTCTGCCATAGTTCAACTCTCAAAATCTGTGACAAGTTAAGTTTTGGAAAGAACCTAGGAATATAAAATGCTAGAGCTGAAAGTAACCTTAGAATTTTAAGTGAAAGAATGTAGGATAAAGCAAAAAGGTACTCTAGAACTCAGATAGTCCAACCCTTCCATTTTGCACATGGGAAGGTGAACTCTTGAGAAGGGAAGTGATTTTGCTAAAGAATAGGGTGTGCACTAAGCTGCTGAAAACCCCTGCCAACTGCAACTCTGGTTGTTGCACCACAAGGCCCTCAAATGACTCAGACTTAGTTTATTAAACACACTTGAAAATTGGCTGAATTACTTGATTTGGTAAATAAAAAAAATTATATGCTACATTTAATCAGGCCTCCTTTAAGGAACAAAAGTCATTAAACACCATTTAATTAGTCGTTTTTGCAGCTGGACTGTGTGAAAAATTACATTCTTGACAACTACAAAACATTTTTAAGGTCAAATGTGGTGAATAAAAATACCATGGGGTACCCTCTGGTAATAGACTACAGTAAAGTGCAACTCATTTCTATCCACTGAAAAAATTCATTCTGAATAACTGTTAATCAGATCCTCAAGGCCATTTTCTTGGGTAACCTCATAAAGGACAGTTTGAGAGCTATACCTTTAAGGATAGAAAATTAAACAGCAACAAAAATCCTGCACAAGAGCAGGCATGTGAATGCTCACACACACACACACACACACACACACACACACACACACACACACAGAATTGTACGAATTTTAGCAGCATATAGATTCATTATGTGGGAATAAACAGTCTAATATATTATTGTATGTTATAATGTCCTACTATGGGGGCGTGGTAGGGATTTGAGAAAAGAATACAATAAAAAAAAAAGAGAGAGAGAGAGAGAGAGACAAAAGGCAGCTAGGTAATGAGTAGATAGAGCACCAGACTTGGAATTAGGAAGGCTGATCTTACTGAAATGAAATCTGGTGTAAGACACTTACTGATCTTAGGCAAGCCATTGAACCTTGTTCTGCCTCAATTTCCTCATTTGTCAAATGTGCTAGAGAAGGAAATGGCAAACCACTACAGTATCTCTTCCAAGAAAACCCTAAAAGGGTCCACCAGGAGTTGGACCCATCTGAAATGACCAAAAAAACACAACAAAAAGGTACATAGAAAGTGACAAAGAGAAATTTATTGGGAAGATGACCTGAATACCAGACCAACTTTTTCTGCTAACTTGTTTTAGTGACCATGAAGAAATCACAGGATCATGGCACTTAAAGATAGAAAGAACCTTAAAAGTCATCTAGTTCAATTCTTTCATTTTACAGGGAGTTTCAGGGATATATTGGAGTCAGGTTCAATTGGTTCAAGAGAGCTGATAGTTCAATTTTCACTGTGATAATTCATCCCTTAGAAAATGGCCAACACCACAAATTAGGGCTTGATGTGTTATTTTGTTGATGGCCTAGACTTAAGAAGTGATGGGAAAATATTAATAGAGCAATTAACTTTAAAATTAAATTTAATAAATAATAAGAGTAATATAATGATTTAATAAATAATAATAGTAATATAATAATAATTTAATAGATAATATAATTTAAAGTGTATTACATATCCTTCCCCTTCACACCTCTGAGAACTGATTATTAAACATTTACCAATATACTCTTTGTGTGGCTACCTCTGAGCTACTCCCACCAACCTATACTGATCTCTGCATCTAGAGAGTGACTATCCTAGGTTCTAGGGGCTCTGGTTCTACATAAAACAATAACTCATAAACCTGAATTGACTTTTTTAAAATAATAACTCCTTTTTTCAAAATACATGCAAAGACAGTTTTCAATATTCTTCTCTGTAAAACTCTATGTTCCAAATTCCTCTACTTCCCTTCCCACCACTCTCCTCCCCTAGACAGCAAGCAATGTAATTATAGGTTAAACATATGTAATTCTTCTAAACATATTTCCACATTTATCATGCTGTATGATAAGAAAAGTTAGATCAAAAAGGGAAAAAAATGAGGAAGAAAAAAAAGCAAGCAAATAACAACAAAAAAGATAAAAATACTATGTTATGATCCACATTCAGTCCCCAATGTCCTGTTTTTATATGCAAATGGCTCTCTCTATCACTCATTTATTGAAATTGTTCTGAATCACTGAATCACCTTATTGTTGAAAAGAGACAAGTCCATCCCAGTTGATCATCACATAATCTTCTTGCTGTATATACAATATTCTTTTGGTTCTATTCACTTCATTTAGCATCAGTTCATGTAAGTTTTTCCAGACTTTTCTGAAATCATCTTGGTGATGGTTTCCTATGGAACAATAATATTCCATTACATTTATATACCATAACTTATTCAGCCATTCCCCAACTGATGGGTATTCTCTCTAGTTTCCAATTGAACTGATTTTTTGAGAATCAGTCAAGAGATACAATTAACTCAACGCAAAGATACTTACTGAGCTAGTGGGAAGTGGTATAGTAATAAAAGTAGCAATAAAACATCTTCCCCTCCACCCACACCTTCCATAAATATCCAGATTGGATATCCATAGAGTTTATAAGAAGTTGGGGATACAGGTAAGGAACATGTAGGCCAAGGAGGGAAAGGTGGGAAGAATATAGTGTCTAATATGGGCCAGGAATTGTTTTAAATATTTTACAAATATTACCTTGTTTAGTCATTACACAACTAAGAAATAGGTGCTTTTATTATTCCCATACAATTAAGGAAACTGAGGCAAACACAAGTGAACTAAATTGCCCTATGCTCACACATCTCGTAAATGTCTGAAGTAAATTTTGAAGTTAGAACTTTCTGACTCCAGGTCTAGTGCTCTATCTACCAACTGAAACTTATACTTTTGATACTGCCCTGATCCTTATCCCACCATAATGTACATATTTTGTTTCTCATAAGATATATTCTCTCTGTTAAGCGTTATTCTCTTGGGTCTTTTGATATAAAAGGGATTATATCCTCTATAGTGAGTATGTGTGTTTGAGTGTGTGTGTTTGTGTTGGGGAAAGGAAATAATATTTTGTATGTTTTTGCTATAGTTTTGAAGTATATGTTCTTTTGTAAAAGATAATCTGTTAACCAGAACTGGGATGTAATTGACCAATTGAGAGAACAAAATTATGGGTGCCAGAAACAATGTAAAAGAGTATATTCCCCTAAACTCCCTTAAGGGTACTGTAGAAATCTGGGGGAGGGAAAGAAATATAGCACATCTGACCTTTAGGCAATGGAGTAGGGCAGGGTAACCCATATTACTCTTGTCTCTTATATTCTACATCTTATCTAGTAGTCTTTGAGAAGAGATAATCAAGGGTCTCCATATCACCTTTCCCCATTCACTAAAATGCATTATTTTATCATGTGATACTCACAACAGGGTTGTAATAGGATAGTATAAAAAATATTGTTCTCATTTTACAAATAGGAAAATAACTTCAAAGAAGTTAAATCTTTTGACCAAGCTTATGTAACTAGTACGCACAGTTCTTCTGAATATAAATCCAATGTTCTTTCCTCTGCACTATGTCTCACGTCCCTCCTCATCCCCAGAGCATTCTTGTTAACTGGCCTGTCTTGACATTGCCTGATACATGAGGCCAGAGGTACCTCTAAGGGTTCTCCATGTTTCAGCCCCTACTGCTTTGGGGACTTGATGCTATTAGTATGCTGTGGTTACAGAAATCACCACCCAGGTTGTCACTGTAAATAGGAGAGCCAGGAAATTGAGGGCATCACTCTATTGTTTTTCAACAAGCAATATATTTTGATGAAGAATGACATATGGCATATGGTGTGTGTGTGTGTGTGTGTGTGTGTGTGTTTGAGAAAGAGAGAGAGAGAGAGAGAGAGAGAGAGAGAGAGAGAGAGAGAGAGAGAGAGAGAGAGCCCACACATCAGGAGGCAATTGTTATTCCATTCACTTTGAGAGAATATTTTATATTTATATAAATTACATATAACCCAACATAGAAGATCTTTTCTGACAGGCAGACACATTAATAAATATGTATTTGGGAATCTGTACAGGAAGTAACCCACTGCAGGAGTCTCAGACCTTAATCAAATGCCTCTTCAGTAAATGGAAATCATTCTTGGTAAAGAAAGGCTGAGGAAAAGGGAAGAAACACATTGGATCAGATTCTTTTAAGAAGGATGAGTTGAGGATAATTCAGAAGTTGGGCAGGGATTAGCTAAGCCAAATGAAAACACCATTTTTATGGAGGGATGAGAAAAGAGTCTATAAATTGTTTTGGCAGTTTATATTTTTAACCAATTGATTTCTATTTACAAATTTTTATGTTTTCATTTGAGCAGTTTGCCTAAGGACTAGGGTTATACATTTTTTTGGAAAATATATTTTGATTTTTCCAAGATTTTATGATAATATGATAATGATAATAAAATTTGTTATTTAACATAGAGCTCTGTAGTTTTAGAAGGCTTTTAATCATAAGTACTACATGAAATAGTCAGTGTAAGTATTAATAACAATATTCAACATTTATGTAATTCTTTAGGTTTGCAAAGCACTTCACAAATATCTCATTTGATCTTCATGACAACCTTACAAGTTAGATGCTATTATCCTTATTTTATACATAAGCAAACTGAGGTAGATAGCAATTGAGTGATTTCCCCAGTGTCATACAGCTAATAAGTGTCTGAAGCCACATTTGAACCCTGGTCTTTACAAATTTCAGGTACTGGACTCTATGTACTGTGCCATACAGCTGCTTTAATATTATTATTAAAACCGATGGATGGAACATAAGGAAAGGTAGATTTTTGGATCAATATAATGAATATACATTCTCATAATTTGAGCTGTCTCAAATGGAAAACAAATCAAAGAGATGGAAGAAATTAAAAAAATGATCAAAGAATGGAAAAGGTTTCTTCATCATTGGAAACTCTATGAGGAGGTTTGATGACCTTCTGGCAAGGAAGTCAGTTAGGGGAACCTTGTTTGACCTGAGTCTGGGTTGGATGATCTTAGTGATACTGTCAAATTCTCATTCTATGATTCTACTATGCCCATTGGATAGATTAGGAAACTGAGGCTCAAATTTTCAAATCTAAAAATCTTAGAGATCTAGTTCTTTTCATTTTTCAATTGAGGAAGTAAATCCAGAATTAAATTTTCTTCCCATAGTTATGTGAGACATGGCAGAGCTAGGATTGAAATCCAGATTTTCAGACCCCTTATTCATATCTCTTTTCATATCTCTTTCCATTATTCATATTACTTTATCTCTAAGTGAGCATACAAGATCCCAAATGTGAGTAAATGTGTAAACCAGCACTTAAGTACAGTTTTCCGAATCTAAGTACAAAATTCTAAGTCTAAACACAGGACTATTGGTCTGTCATGTTGCTCTATTATAGATGCAGTTAGTGTGTTTTTCTAAGATCAACTTAATTTCCTTAAAAAAAAAAAAATCAGGTGCGATTTTGACATTTCACTAACTCAGACTGGTTGTCTTCTAATTAGTCTGAATTAGAGGATATTGAATCCAACCTTCTGTACTGTAAATGGGGAATTGAGTTCCCAAGAAGGAAAACAAATTGTTTAAACCCACAGAGAAAAAACTCATTTTTTATTTACTATCTATATGGTCAAGATAAGTCTCTTAATATCTGAGCCAAAGAACATGACAAGGTTAGATTTAGATGTTCCCTAAGGTTCTTTCCAGCTCTGCATCCTATGATTTTATGATGGGGTAGCCACCTTCAAGAATTTGAATGAGTATTAATATGGAAAAGTGAATAGACATATTCATTTTATTCTTGGAGGATAAAACTAGTAACCATGAATAGGAATGACAGAGATTCAGATTTAAATTCAATATAAGGAAAACATTTCTTAATCAATAAAATTATCTTGTTTCTGGAAGATATGGCAACTCAAAAAGACAAGTTCAGGGAATCCCTTTATGGTCTCTAAATGGAATGAAGGGTCTTGGGAAGTAGTAAATTCCTTCAGATTAGAGGTCTTTAGAAGAAATGTGAATAATGTCTTGGTCCTGGATGTGGGTTATTGATTCTGTAGAGAGACTCCTATTTATATATTGTTATGTTGTTTGATCATTTCAGTCATCTGACTCTTCATAACTCTATTTGGGGATTTCTTGGTAAATATATAGGAGCGGTTGGCCATTAATTTCCTTCTGTAGTTCATTTTACAGATGAGAAAACTGAGGCAAGCAGGATTAAGTGACTTGTCTAGGTTCATACAGCTAGGAAATATCTGAGATTAGCTTTGAATTCAGGAAAACAAATCTTCCTGATTTCAGGACCAGCAGATCCTGCTAGTCATATATGACTCTACTTAGATGATCTCTGAAATCTTAGCTACTCTGAAATTTTTAGATTCTAGGCAGGTGTGTTTAAATATTTAACAAGTGGCTCTCCAAAAATGTATATGGAGCACAGTTTTAAGTTTAAACTGCATTAACATTTTCCCTTTCACTTTCTTAAGTCTAGACAACCAGCAACAAACAACTACTACCACAAAACAAGCACAGATTTGTAGTGCTTATTTTCAGAGGAGTAATGGTCACATTTAGAATTTAACAAATGGATCTTTTTGGAGCTGATTTTAAGGTCAGATTTATGCTAAGTAGACTCAGGTACTGACTGACTCTGGACCAGAAGCCAATGTCCCATCTCTCATTCCAGAATTTTTTCTGATATTGTTTATTGCTCAACATTAGGGGCAACTCAGTGCATAGAATATTGGGCCTGACTTCAAATCTAGCTTTAGATTCTTACTGGCTGTGTGGTCCTGGCCAAGTCCCTTAACTTCTATTTCATCAGTTGTGAAAAAGCTCAAACTACCAGACATGCCAGAGAGTCTTGAGGAGGATGGAAATTAGAAACAGCAACAGCAATGGTCACTTCCTACTAAAGACTTGTGCATTTCATGACCTTCTCATCATTCAGAATGTATTCCATTTAGCTAAATATCTGGCATATAGTAGGTACTATATAAGAGCTCATTCCCTTCTATATTCACTCAACTATTGAGATTTTCGTTCTATTTTTAATAGTGATTTTATCCAACGGAAAATTAATGGAGACAAATCTCTGGGCCTTTTGGGTAATTAATATAATTAATGTAATCTGAATTGCTATATAATCATTGTTGCTGATGTAAAAGTTATAGTCTTAGTTCTATTCCTGGTTGACTCAGGTTGGTGAAGGGGGCAGAGCAGGGTGGAGAGTTAGTTCTTATTAATAATTCTGTAACACAGATAGACTCTTCTGTGACAGACGTAGCTGATTTATCTTCAACATGCCAAGTTAAAGTCTGCTGCAGATTTAAAGACTGATTTATTTTCACTGTATTAATATGAGCAGCATCACTTGGTCTAATGATTAAGTATTCATGACTGGCTATAAATTACTCTTTCTTTGCTCTAGATAATAACAGATTATTTTTCACCACTTCTATGTGTGAATTATGAAAGATAGTTATTTCTTTAATCTCCAGCACATCTTGCCATGAAAGGGTTTATGTGTTTAATTCTCCTGTTTCAGGAGAAGAGATTTTTTTTCTAAGAAGACAAACTGGAGCGAATGAATCGCCATTTCAGCAGTGTAGAGTAGCAGAAGGAAGTCAGGGCTGGGTAAGAATGCCAGCTTCTCATTTTAACTCTGCCACAAAATAGCTATACCACCTTGAGAAGTAAAACTACTCTGGACTTTGGTTTCCTCATCAGTCATATGGGTACAACTTCTTCCAGGATAATAGAATGAGACAATGTTAAAACTAGCAGTCAGAGACAGTCATTAAGGGTCAGAAGTCTTGGGTTCAAACCTCACTTTTGATGCTAATGCTTCTGATACCCAAGGCAAGCTGATTGGATATCTTTATCCTGTGAAATGAGCTCTTCCTGCTCTAGACTTTTCTGGCTTTCTCACACATTACTCCTTCCCATGATTCTGTTCTATAATCTAGTGTTTCTAGGGATTCTAGGCTCCTGGCTGTTCCTGACCAGACTGTTCTCTCTTGCAGATTGTTCCCTCTGACTGAATTCCTTCAGGATTCTCTAGCTAACTTCAGATCTCAGCTAAAATCTTTCTGTCTGCAAGAAGCCCTAACTGATCTTCATTCCTATAGGCAAAAAATCTCTTCCTCCTTCCATCCCTTCATTACTTCCAAGTTCTTCAGTATACAGCTGGTTCATACATATTTGTTTACAAATTGCCTCTCTCATTAGATTGGGAATTCCTTCAAGACTGGAACTGGTTTTGCCTTTTTTTTTTTTGATCCCCAGGATTCAGCACTTTGTCTAGCATTAGTAGGTAATTAATAAATGCTTCTCGACTTAACTTGATCTATTGTAGTTGTTCAGTCACTTCAGTCATGTCATTTTACAGATGAGGAAACTGAGACAAATAATTAAGTGACTTGCCCAAAGGTAAGTATCTAAGGTCATATTTGAACTCAGGAAAATGACCTGGAAAGGAAATGGCAAATCACTCCAGCACTTTTACCAAGAAAACCCCAAAAGAGGTCATGAAGAATCATACATAATTGAAAAATGATTGAAAAGGAAGAAGCCTGGACCAAAAAACTGGGCTTCTAATCCTAATTCTAATTCTAATTCTAATTTACTCTGCCACTAAAGAATTGTGGCTTTATTTAATTATCTCTTCCCTGGGTCTTAGATTCCTTCTCTGTAATGTGATAGAATTAGTGTAGATTATCTTTAAAGTTCTTTTAAGCACACAGCAAGTGCTTAATAAATATCCCCTCTACCTACCCATCTACCTTATCTATCTATCCACTTATCTATCATCTATCTTTCAACCCTGATGTTCTATGAGTCTATAAAACTCAAAAGTGTTATGCTAACTTAAAGTGTCATTATTATTTCAACATGGGCCATGAATAAAATTCTCTTGTTTCACCATGTTGCCTGGGGCCCATCTTGCTTCTCAGAACTCTCTGGGCCCCATATGGGGGTTAAAAAAAAATTCTAAAATGTTGAAGAAAAGCTGACTAATGATGCAGCTCTAGCTTCTGGCCTGTTGGAATAGATTATGCTATTTATGTCTATCCTGAAATAACCTAGTTAGAATTCTGCCTGCAATCCCTAAATGAAGAATGAGCTCAATGTAATTTAAAACTAAGAACAAAAAAAGAAGTTAAGGATTGCTTTATTGTGATACAGTACTTGGCATTTCCTAAATCACTGGAATTGATTGATTAGTGATTCCCTATGAACATTCCAGAGTGGGTATTGGATCACCATCTTCTTTTTATAGCTTCAGAAACTGAGGCCTGGGGAAATTAAAATAAAAATATTTCACATTTAGAGACTGTGTTTAGCTCACAAAGCACCTTCCTCGCAATAGCTTCTTGAGATAGGTAATGGAAGTATAATGGGAGACTGGACAAGAGGGCTCAGTCCTGGGATCATATGCAGGAAAGGTGAAGTAGAAAGGTGCTGGCCCACATGGAGGAGGGCTGTGAGGCTGTTCTGGAAATGTGTCATTATATGGGATGGGAGGCCCAGCTCACTACTTCAGAGCTGTGAAAATATTCTCTATTGTGACTGTTCTCTAGGAGCTTAGGAAATGATAAAGAAAAGCCTGTTGAATGACTGATGATCCAGATCTGCACATACAAAAGGCAGGCACTAGCCAAAATCTTTCTTTTGCTTTGAAAACGTATGTTAATACTTGAGTTATTCATAACTAAAAAAGAAAACAGTTGATTTTGGTTGGTTAGTACCTTTTGTATAATATTCAATCTCTTTCTTCCTCCTCCTCCTCCACCTCCTCTTCCTCTTCCTTTTTCTTCTTCTTCTTCTTCTCCTTTCTCTCTCTCTCTCTCTCCTCTCTCTCTCTCTCTCTCTCTTCTTCTTCCTTCTCCCTCTCCTCTTCTCCTCCTCCTTTTTCTCCTTCTCCTTCTTTTCCTTCTTCTCTTTCTTCCCTTTCCCCTTCCCTTTCCCACCTCTTCCTCTTTCCTTTCTCTTTCTCTTTCTCCTTCTCCTTCATCTTCTTCTTCTCCTTGTTCTCCTCCTCCTTCTTCTTCTCCTTGTTCTTCTTTTCTTCTCTCTGTCTCTTTTTCTCTCTCTGTCTTCTCTCTGTCTCTGACCTCCCCCACAACCTGATCAATAAAAGCCTCGGGGAATAGGGAATGAAGTCATCATCAGACTGAAGGCCTACTATAGACTACTACTAATAATTATTTTAAAAAACCCCAAACAACTGGCATTTATATAGACTTTAAGGTTTGCAATCGTGTTATCTCATTTGAGCATCACAATACCCTTGAAAATTAGTATGGATTTGGAGATTTAATTCCTAATCATAGGGTAGAACCATCAAATATTAGATCTAAAATCAATGAATATTAGGAATGCAACAAACATCTCTACAAGTTGGCACAACAGCTGTTCTCAGTCTGGTGGGGTGTACACTTGCCTATGGGGGTGGTGGGTGAGACAGAGACACCGAGGCTGGGGAGACTATCCACTTTTTCCAGCACAAAACCCTTCTCCCTACCCCACCCCCACTAGAAAGCAAGACATTGTGTAACTTCCTATTTTAATTCATTATTTTTTATAACTAGGTACTGAGGTCAGTTGGCATCTTACAGTGCCTGATTACTGGAGGATTAGGGTTAGAATATTAAACTTTGCAGCAAATAGATGAATCTCTATGGGGAAGAAACTAAAAAAGACAGAAGCCAATTGTAGTCCCTCCATAATTCCTGCCTCAAAAAAAAATCCTCAAAACATCATGTTAGATCTTGAAGATATAGATCATTCTATAGAAATGAGCTGGTCCAAGTCCTACATTTTAGAGAAAGAAAAAAAAAAAAGACCAGAGTAGACCAATGAACTTTCTCAGATTCACAGAAACTGAGTCTGAGCCACGGTAGAATCCAGTGAAATTCAAATTTCTTAGACTCATAAACTGTTAGAAATGAAAGAGACCTTACATTACCTTATTTGTGCCCCCCTTTCCCTCTTTTTTCTTCAGAGAAGGAAAAAAGAGGCCCAGAGGGAAGGGCAGAAAAGACCCTAGAATCCCAATTTCCTGGCTTCTAGTTCAAAGAACTTTGAGCCAAGTTGAGCCTCTCTGGGGAAGTAGCTAGAAATATTTCTGCCTTGACTCAGGACAAGCAAACTAAGCTTGCTCACAGCAGAGAGATGAAGGCATTTGGCTGATTAGCTGCTTCCCAGGGGCAAAAAAAATACATGCAAGAAACACTTTAAAGTTTAAACTACTTTAATTAAAGTTTTTTTACTTATTTTTAAAGTCTAGACAATTAACAACAACAAAAAAAAACCAAGCCCTAATTTTTACCATTGCTTGATTTTGAAGTATAAATGCGCACCCTGAAAAATTTAACAACTGACTCTGAAGTTGTGTCAAGCTGGCTCCAGCAATTCCCTGAACATGGACATATTTTCCTCCTTAAAATTCAGTGATACAAGTATGAGAAAAAAAATAAAACAAACTTCATTGCTGGTCAATTGAGGTTTTGGAATACAGTTTGGGGCATGAGCTTGGCTTTGGGGATATAGGATTTGACTTTCTGCCTTAGACTCTTACTATCTGTGTGACCCTGGGTAATTCATTTAACTTCTCTCTCAGACTCCATTTTCTCATTTGTAAAATGGGAATAAAAAATACAGCTTACCTCATAGAGTTTGATCATAGAGGATCAAATGACATAATATATTGAAAGTGGTTTGCAAGCCTTAAAGCATTATATAAATACTCTTACAAGCATTTATATAAAGCTTGCAGTAACTCCATTTGTGTATATTCATGTGAAGAGAGCACACAGCTCGTTACTGAGCCAGATGGGTGGATGAGATCAACTAAACGTTTTCTCTCAATCAATAGAGGAGACAAGTGAGACCCAGAGGGCAAAGTGAAGTGGCCCAGAGTCACATAGCTAATTACTGACAAAATGTAGATTTAAATGCACATCTTGAGATTGAAACCCAGTCTTTATCATTATCATCTTTTATCCAAATTTGACTTTAAATATGAGATTGGAGGAGGAGAGGTTGTTATCTAAACTTATTTACCTCTTCCAATAATGCATTTCATGGAATCTCACATTTAGGGCCATCAGTGTTTATTTTAGCCCATTTCAAAGTAAACAGGAATCCCTTCCAGGTAGATTATCCCCAATATGGGGGAAAGGGGAGGAAAAGAAATGGAGAGGGGCTTCAATGATCTTTCAAGTTTTATTTAGAACTCCATCTCCCTTGCTCTTTATGAATCCTCTCAAAGGCAGAGGATGGGTGAACACAAAAATCCACCTGCTGAAGGAACTTTTAGGGCAGTGGTTCAAGGTCACTCACTTTTCTTCAGAATACTTTCCCTGCTTAACACTAGGGACAAGAAATAGGCAAAAATGCTGAGAGAGGAGAGTGATAGAAAGCCCTAATTAGGTGTCATTATAGAACAGGAAACGATACACTTTGCCCAGTCCAACCCTCTTATTTTTCCTTTTCTTTTGTCCCTGTTCTTTTTTCTCCCTAGATATTCACAGAAATAGGAGATCTCTTTTTCCATCAGAACAAAATCCTCAGATAAAAGTTTCCCAGACCTTGTCTAAGTTTCTAGAGGACTCCTAAAGAATCAAGAATTGGGATCTATGAGAAGGCTTACTTGAAGTTTTTTGAAATTCAAAGATGCCAGTTAAGGTGACTATGTACTGGAAAGTACCATGAAATGAGATGCTGGACATCTGGGTTCTGACCGTATCCCTGTTCTTAATTCACTTGATCTTCCTTTTCTTTATTTTTTTTCTTTCTTAAAAGAAATAATTTGAGAAAATTCCAGGCCCAATATTCTCTGAATCTAGAGATGTCAATCTCTCTCTTATCGGTGTCTATGTTCTGACTCTGGAATTCTTAACTTTTTTTTGTTTAAAAATAGTTTTTATATATTGGCTTCTGATCTCATCATTTAAATGAAATTGTTCTTTCCAAAGTTACCAACATTCTAATGATAAAAATCCTGGGGTTTTTTCTCAGTCCTCCTCCTTTTTGTTATATCCACATCCTTTGACATTGGTGATCAACCTCTTTTTTTTACACTTTTTTCTTACTAGGTTCTCAGGAGAATCTCTTCTGATTCTCCTCTTATATATCTAGTTACTCCTTTTGAGTTTTTTCCCTATATCTTCATCCAGAGAGGCCCTGCTAATCATGGGTGTCCCATAAGGCTCTATCTCTCTTTTCCCTCTGTTTTATTTGCTTATTGATCTTAGCTCCTATGGACTAAATTTTCTTTTTAACCTCACATTTGAACTCTTGTTTTTCATCTCCAATTGCCTCTTGTATATTTAGAACTAGATGTATCATATACATCATAAACCCAAGATGTGAAAAAAATGAACTCACCATCTTTTCCCCCAAATCCTCTTTTCTACTTAATTGTTGGTTGCTGGTCACCTGGGCTTACACCCTGTCATCTTTAACTCCTCCCTCTTTCCCACCACCTTATCCCCTACCACATCCACTCTGGCTAATTCCTTTCTAGGGTGGAAGCATAGGGGCGACTATACTGAGAATTAAAAATAATGTTTCAAATCTGATAGGCAAAAATAATCTAAGCAATCAATATTTATTGTTTTTCTACTCTATCCAAGGCCCTATCTTGGGGTACTGAAGGAAAAAGATATAGACAGTGTTGTGAATAGTTTGGAATCAGAATTAGAGTTCAGACAGTGTTATGTGATTTTTGGCAGGGATTAAATCCCTTTGGGAGGCAGTATGGTAGAATGGAAAATACCTGAAGTTTGGAATAAAAAGACTTGTATCTGAGTCCCAGCTAACTCATTTCCTAATTCTGGGATTCAGAACAAATCAGGCCACTTGATTCTGTCATATGGGTGGAAGCATAGGGGTGAACTATGCATTCCCTCCCTCCTTCCCCATTCAGGAAAAAAAAAAAAAAACAAAAAACAATGGTTTCATATTATCTCAACGATCAAATATGAAATCTTTTATTTTGCTTTTAAATACCTTCACAATTTTGTTCCTTCCTGTCCTTCCAATCTTTTTACATCTTACTGCCCTTCACATCCTCTATGTTCCAATGACATTGACTTCCTTGCTGGTCCTTGAAGTAAGGGCTCCATCGGGGTGTTCTCCATGCCAGCATTCTCTCCCTCCTTTGTCAGACAGGAATTGTTCTCTAAGTCGGTATTGTCCAAAGCCAAATAGAGAAAACAAGGGGCAGGTGTGTCAAAAATCAAGTAGGGGCTTAATTAATTTTAAAGTGAGGAAAATACTTGCAAGAAGAAGCCCCCTTTCTTGAGAAAAGGGGCTTAATATGTTGGGGCAAAGACAGGACTCATATACATGCAAAACTACAAAAGGTCTGGACCACAACACAATCATTCTTAGACTTGAGTAACAGTTTTCATGGTTGGTATGAACAATGCAGGAGTACCTGGGTTGAGGAACAGGCTCCAAGTTAATTGTCTTGTGATCATTCAGCAGGGTACTACTGAACAAAAATTAATATGGCGGGAACAGGAGTGTAGTATCTGGCTTGGTTCACTTAGCAGATACAAGAACCAAAATGTGAGCATGTCAAAAAATGTGATGGATGGCTTTAGGCTGCAGCACATGGGCTGTTTTGGCTCTCAGGTCCCTGGGAAATAGGTAGAGCTCCAACAAATCTAAACAGTTATTGATTAATATGAAAATCATAATTTTCTCAGTTACACTCTGCCAGAAGGTGAGATCATCCAGAGTGCAAAGGATTGTTCTTATTCCAAGCTCAGGGCACAGCCTGCTTTTTGGGCTTCTATTCTGTATAGAACTTGCTTGCTCATAGTTTGCATATTATCTCTTCCATTAGACTGTAAGCTTCTTGAGAGCAGGGGAGGGTTTTTATTAGTTTCTTTTGCCTTTCTTTGTATCACTAACACTTAAAACAGTGCTTGTACACAGTAACCACTAATTGTCTTGATTTGTGTATGATTATTGGAAAGTCTATGGAAGACTATGGATCCTTCTCAGAATAATGTTTTTAAATGCATAAAATGAAAGGTATAGTAGTATAAAAATTGAAAATTAGTGAAAATAAAGATGTAATTTTATTTCATGCAAGTTCATGACTTTCTGAAATTAATCTGTGTCTCTGGATCTCAGGTTAAGAATTCCTGATATATGACAGAATACAAAAATAAAGAAATATATAAGAACAACAAACAAAGCAAGATCTCTTGCTTTAAATATAGCCTTCTGGGATTCAATCAAGGGTGAAATAAATCTTTTCCTTTTCTGGTATCAACAGGGCAAAACAAATAAACAAATAATAATGGTAGAAATAGGGGCTTTTTTGTGAACTGAGATTGTTTAGATATCCCTTTTGAAAATTAAGAACAATGTTCCAAATCTGATGGGCAAAAATAATCTAAGAAATCAATATTTATTGTTTTTCTGCTCTGTCCAAGGCCCCGTCCTGGGGTACTGGAGGAGAAAGACATAGACAGTGGTGTGCATAGTTTGGAATTAGAATTAGAGTTCAGAAAGTGTTATATGATCTTTGACAGGGATTAAACCCCTTTGGGAAGCAGTATGGTAGAATGGAAAACACCTGAATTTTGGAATGAAAGGACTTGTATCTGAGTTCCAACTAACTCATTTTCTGATTCTGGCTTTCGGAACAAATCAGGCCATTTTTTTGAATCTCAGTTTATTTATCAACAAAATGATACTGCCATTACTTGTACTACTAATTCAACTCAATTCAATGAGCATTTATGAAACTCTCCCTAAATTATTATCCTGGGGCTCAGGGATACTATAATTAAGGAATTCTTGCCCACAGGATGTTTAATTTCTATTGAAGGTAAGCTACATTCACTTAGCAAACATTTTAACATTTTTAACAATTTTGAAATAAATGAAATTTGAAATAAATGAAATAAAAACAAAAGTTTTTCAAAAAAATTTACATTTCCAGTGTAAATATATTAGGATATAGAATTGTATATGGAGCTGATGTAGAAACTCATCACTTTTCAAGTAAAGGCTAAACTGAGACTGCTAGCCTTGGCTTCCTGTCTAGCTGATTTACAAGCTGATGTTGTATGTATGTGATACACACATATAAATAATTTGAGTATGGGAAGAAGCAGCTCAGAAAAGGCTTTAAACAGGAGATGAGATAAGCCTTGAGAGATGCTAGGAATTCCACAATGTAGAGCTGAGCGTGGATTTCATTCCAAGCGAAGAAAAAGAGACACAGGATTGCCAGAGGTGCCTTGTAAAGCACTGCATGAGTTTGAGTTACGATCATCTACTTCACAGAGTTGTCATCAGGAAAGCAGTTTGTAAGTGATATGTAAATGTGAGTTATCACCGGAATTGTCAAATCAGGCTTCATATATTTATAGTATAACTCTGGGCAAGTCACTTAAACCCTGATTACCTCAGTTTCCTCCTCTCTAAAATACAGATAACAGTAGTATCTACCTCTCTGGGCTCTTGTGGGGGTGAAATGAGATGATAATTGTAAAGTACTTAGCACAGTGACTGGCAGGATATGAGAGACAGTCGGTGGGTAAGAAGAGGCACTGAGAAACATAGAAATGGGGGTTTAGTTGTGCCAGAGGAAGAGATAGCTTCTCTCCACAAAAATTCTCAATGAGCATCTCAAGATATGGTATAGGTGGTAGGAAGGTAATTTTCCTTCACCCCAATGTCAGCACCTTAGCAAAAAATTGTTTGCCCCATTCCAGTTACAGCTTCAACTATCATTATTACCCAGCAAGATTAGAAGACCAGATAAAGCCATTGCAAGTAAATAGAATGAAAATAATGGCAAAAGCTGCAAAACACAGAAACCATTATGCAAAAGATGTAGGCTACATTCAATTACATCATGCTTTCATACATTAGGTAGTTCTTCCTTGAGCAATGGAGTTATGCTTCATCTAAGTCTATCTCCTACATCCTGGGTTAAGGTGGGACAGTGCTATTTCTGGTGAGGGGGAACATATGCTATGAGATGCATTTAAAAAAAAGTACATGTTAGGAGAAGCTCTATCAACTCAAAATGTATTTTCTGAGGCATTAAAATAATAGTAGTTAGTATTTATATAGCCCTGTAAGTTTTGCAAAGTGCTTTTCTTGTATTATTTCTTTTGATTCTCACTTCAACTCTATTCTCCATTTTATACACAGGGCGCCTAGGTGGGACAATAGATAGAAAGCTGGGATTATCATCACCAAGTTACATCTTTTGAGTTCAGATCTGATCTTAGACACTTAACTAGCTGTGTGACTCAATCTATTTACCTCAGTTTCCTTGTCTGTTAAAATGAGCTGCGGAAGGAAATAGCAAACCACTCTATTGTTTTTGTCCCCAAAAACCCACCCCAAATTCAAATGGGGATCACAAAGAATTGAATATGACTGGAAATGGCTCAACAATGAGTCTGGGAAAGATTACATGGCTTGCAGAGTCACATAGGTAATAAGTATCATATTGGAAGATAATGGCAAGATTGAAACTTCAAGTCAGCCGGGCATTATCCTTGATTCCAGCCTACTGCTTTTATAAGCACATTGTGGAAGTTGATGTTTCATGGTCAATACAATCCAATAGAAATCAATTTAGTTTTCAATGGGCACTTGTACTGGCTCAGTAGAAACCTTTGGATTGTGAAACTGAGGCAAGAGGTAGTACAATGGGACAGAGTGCTAAATCAGGACTCAGAAAGACTTCAGTCCTAATCCTGCCTTAGATACTTATTTTCAATATGACTTGGGGGAAGTCATTTAACTGCTCAACCTCAGTTTTCTTATCTATAATGTGGGGTTATAATTCTCTGAATTGCTGTAAAAGTCAAATGAAATAATATTTGTAAGATGCTTTGTAAGACTTTAAAATACTATATAAATGCTCTCTATCATTATTATTATGGAAGGAGGTTGCTTGTTTGAAAAGAAATATTCTTCAAAAGAAGACATATTCAGCATCAATAAGGACTTGTTCTGTTGACTTAAATTTAACTGAATTACGAAGGCAAGAAGCCATGGTGAAAAATAACACTGGACTTGTGGTTAGGAGAGTTGGCTGAGGAGCTGTGTGAATTTAGTAAACTATTTAATAACTTTTTTGAACCTGTTTTCCCATCCATAAAAAGAGGGATTAGAAGAGAAAATTTACAAGGTTAATTTCCATCTTTAAGATCCTATGTTCTTTAACATTCTAAGTTTTATGGTCCTTTCAGCTCAAACATATATTCTAGTCTAATATTCTATAGTCTTATGTACTAAACTGAAACAGAGATGACTTTTTAGCTTTGGCAAAGCAGATGCAGCCAGTGTAGATAATTATGAGATCTAAACTCCAGGCCTGAGAGGGGCTAGTATTAGGAGCTTATTGACAATATATCAAACCACCAAAGAAATGTTTAAAAAGCACCTATGTGGTGATGAATTGGACACTGAAGAAATATGACATGGTCTTTGTTCTGAGGACTTTGCAATCTGGCTAGAGAGACAAGACTGCCTCAACACTTCAGCAATCTGGGATGCACAACACAACCCCTTTGTAACAGGTATTTCTAATTTTCTAGGGTTGAAAAGTCACCACCCGGTTGCTAACCACTAACCTTAGCTTATGGGCAGTAGTACATGAGGTACAGTGGATAGAGTGCCCTGGAGTCAGGAAGATTCATTTTTCTGAATTCAAATCTAGCTTTAGATACCAGCTGTGTGACCCTTGGCAAGTCACTTAATCCTGTTTGCCTTAGTCCCTCATCTGTAAAATGACCTGAAGAAGGAAATGACAAGCCATAGCGGGGTCTTTTCCAAGAAAATCCCAAGTAGAGTCATGAAGAGTTGTATACAACTGAAATAATCAAACTTACCTAAGCAGTCATTGGATAATCAGTCTATCAGAGGGCTCAAGCTGGAAGTCTCTGGTATGAAGGAACCTTTCAGAATTTCCTTTCTAAAGGCAGAGCTTTTGAGAACCCAGGGTCACCTCCATACCACAATGAGTCATTGGTGGCTGACTTTGGTGTAGGACAAAACTAATCTCCGTGAAATAGGGAACAATACAAGACACTATATCATTAAATGCTAAATTATGTGGTACAGACCAAAAGTGCCCTGAGAGGACAGACAATGGAGACATCAGTTTGGGAAAAAATAGTCAGGGAAAGCTTTAAGGAGGACTGGTTTGTACTCATGTTGAAGGAAGAGGGCTTTTTAGGGAAAGGTTTGTGAATGTGCTTGTATGTGAGTGAACAATTCAGCAAGTATGTGCTATTAAGTACTGACTATGTGCCAGGTGCTGTGCTAAATATTGGGGCTACAAAGAAAGGCAAAAACAGTGTTCCTCAACTTATATCTTAATATGGGGGAAATGTAAAGATCATTAAAGCTGCCTGAGCAGAGGGAAGATGGCAGTCTCAAAAGGCTGGATTAGCAATGGGAACAGGGGAGAGGAAAAGGCTGGGCAATGACACTTGCAAAAGGTAGAAATTGGTGTGAATCTTGAAGGAAGCAAGGGAAACCAGGAGGCAGAGCTCTGAAGAGAGTGTTTTATAGACATGGGATCAACAATTTCAAAGGTAGGGAGCTGGGGAATAGAATGTCAAGTGTGAGGAGCATCAAAAAGAAATGAACATGAGAGAAATCTTTTTTATGGGGATGGGGATAATCAGGGAAGTTGGGAGAAAACACAACATGAGCAGAGTGTCAGTGTGTTGAGGAGGAAATGAAGAAACCAGAAATGGAATGAGCTGCTCTAAACAGTGAACTCCCCAAAACTGTAAATGTATGTAAGTGGAACACAGTGTGACCATCAGTCTGGAATTGTACAGGGCAAGTGATGCAATGAAAGTGGGGTGAGGAAAAAGGATTGGATTATATAACATCTCAGCTAATTTTGAATTGAAAATTTCTGTGCTGTTATAATTGTTAAAAAGACAAAGGAATTTCATTTCTCATTCCAAACTCTATTGTTTTCCTTTAGAGAACTAAGAAGGGAAATAAATCCAAGCATACTTTTACCGCAGTAGATAATGAAATGAGTTCCTGTTAAGTCCCTTCTGCCTTCTATGGCCGAATTCCAGGTATTAGGAGAGAGAACCCTAGAAGTGTTGGGTTGTTCTGTCTTTATTGCTTCTGTGTAGGATTATTCACTCAAATATCTTTGGTCTTGAAAACTTATCAACTATGGAACTCTTAAGAGAGAGACTTAAGTATTAAGGACTTCTGCATGTCTGTTTGTGGTCTGTAATCCTGATTCCCATTTATCTCACTCCTATATTCCTGGAGGGAAGAGGCAAATGAGGGGGAGGTATTAGGTGCAGCAGTGTCTTGGAAGTTAGGAGGTCTAGACTCTGGTTTTGCTCTTTCATTTAATAGAAAGAAAATAATTAAAAGGCCATTAAATAGGCCTTAGGCACTGGGCTGATCCATTGTGCTGGTGCTTTTAGCTATTGTTTCCTCTACTTTAGGAGTATCAGGGTGCCATAGCAACCATAGGATGCTAGAGCTGGTAGGGATCTTCTATAGCCTGTTATCTACCCATTTATTCTTTATTTTAAAGGTGAAAAGATGGGGGCCTAGAGAAATGGAGTAATTTGCAACTCATACCAGGACCGGGACCAAACCTACATATCTTCCCTTCTACTCTGGAGGCCTGATTCCACATAGGCTCTCTTAGGACATGTAAATCATTGTGATAAATGGACAAAGCATTTAATCTGGAGTCAGATGATCTGAGTTCAAAGTGAACTGGAACAAATCACTTCCTCTCATTTATTTTGCTTCCATAATCTCATTTGTAAAACAAGAGTTTTGGACTCCATTGGCTCTTAGTTTTTGTTTTACTCCTAATTTTAAATTGATGATCCCCATTGCTCATAAACCTAGTAGTTTGCAGCAGAAAGAGACGGCTTGGGCACAAATTCAAATTTCACTCTCTCACCTATGAGCATGGATGGCTCACTTATTCTGATTAAACATTTTCAGTCATGTCTGATTCTTTGTGATCCCTTTTGAGGTTTTAACTGTTTCCTTCTCCAATTCATTTTACAGGAGAAGATTTAAGTGACTTGCTCAGGATCACATATGCAACAAGTGTGTGAGGCTGTATTTGTATTCAGGTCTTTCTTAACTCCAGGCTTGGCACTCTATCCACTGCTTCACTTAGCTGCTCTTGAGCCAAAATTTCTATTAATAAGGCAAATGGGGTTAATGCTAGAAATGACCTCACGGGGCTGTATTCTAGATCAAATGAAAGAAAAAAAATAAAGTGTTTTACAAATCTTGAAGTCCTATATAAATGTCAGCTAGTGTATCCTTGAATTATACTAGTAAACAAAGACCTAAGTACCTCAGGCTATCAGGATTGAATCCTTCCTGTTCTAAAGTTCACCTGCTGGTCCTTGTGTGAAACTAAAATGCTTTCACAGCACAAAGCAATATAGGAGACAGCGCTATTTATCACTGGACAAATGAAGCAGAGTGGGATGTATTAGGTGCAGCAATGTCTTGCAGAGAACACTAGCCTGGAAGTTAGAAGGCCTAGATTCTGGTCTTGCTCTTTCATTTAATAGGCATTTGACTCTGGACATATTTCTCTGAGTGTTAGTTGCCTGTTCTGTAAAATGGAGATAATACTACCTACTTGAAAGCACAGGGTTGAGACAATTGATCTTTTGAAATTCTATTTAGCTATAAGAAGTGTCATTCTAAGGAAATTTTCGTTGGGATTTCTTTTCCTTTTCTCTTGCCTTATTTCCCATTTTGCTAGAGAATGATAGTGATGGGGAAAATTAATTAATGAATCAATAAATACTTCTAAAGCACCAGCTATGTGCCAAGCCCTGTTCTAAACTCTGTGGATAAAAACACACAAAATGAAACAATTTCTGCTCTTAAGGAGTTTATGTTTCATGATAACAGTGACTTCTTTACTTGAATAATTTAGAGTTTACCAAGAAGTTTCATATCTAGATTCTCCTTTGAACCTCATCGCATTTCATAATTCAAATGAAAAAATAGAGGTTTCTGGGAGTTAAGTGATATGAAGAACATTGCACAGACCATTAATACATAATCAGACAATTAATACCCAATGCCTGTTCCAGTATTCTTTCTCAAATAATGTGAGGCAGCTAATGACACAGTGGAAAGAGCACCGGGCAACAAGTTCGAATTTAGCCTTAGACACTTACTAGCTATGTGACAATGGAGCAAGTCACTTCACTTGTTTCCTCAAAAAAAAAAAAAAAAAAAAATATATATATATATATATATACACATAAATAAATATCTACCTTATGTGGTTGCTGTGAGAGTGAAATGAGATATCTGTAAATCATGTAGCACAGTGCTTCCTCACAGTAGGTGTGCAATAAATGTTTATTTCATTTTCAAAAATGGCAATCTCCTCCAATTGGATTTCTGTTATAAGTAACATAAAAGAATTAAAAGTATCATAACTATGAATCAGAATAATGAGAAGATGTGATTCATATATTTTAACAGTATGGGAAAGGTATAACACAGAGGAGAACAATCCTGCTCTTTAGTCATATTATGTAGATTCATTCTAACCCCTGTGATTTGGTTTCTTCACAGTCAATCACTGCTGAAGCAATCTTTGGCTCCATTAATAAAAGTCCATAGTTAAAATGAGTGAAGTAATAACTTTGCTAGGTTATATCTTTGCCAGATCATGGCTAAAGTATTGTGTTAAGGAACATGATGAATCAACTCCTCCCTTCTCTCTGTCTCTCCTGTCTTCTTCCCTCTCCTTCCTTCTCCTCTCCTCATTCCTCCTCTCCTCTCTTCCTTTCTCCCCTCCTCTACCTCTTCTCTTTCCTCCTCTGTTCTCTCCCCTCCTCTCTTCCATTCTCTCTTCCCCTCCTCTCTTTTCCTCTGACCTCCTCTCTTTTCTTCTGCTCTTCTTTCTTCTCTTCTCTCTCTTTCCCTCCCCTCCCCTTTCCCCTCTCCCCTTCTTTCCTTCTCTCTCTTCTCCTCTCCCCTTTTCTCCCCTCTTTCTTTCTCTCTTCTCTCTTCTCCCCTGCTCTCTCTTTTCATCTTCTCTCTTTTTCCCTCCTCTCTTCTCTCCCTTCTCTTCTCCTCAGCCCTCCTCTCTTTTCTTCTGTTCTCCTTTCCTCTCCTTTCTTCTCTCTCTTCTTCTCCCCTCCTCTCTTCCATTCTCTCTTTCCCTCTTCTCTTTTGCTCTGCCTTCCTCTCTTTTCTTCTACTCTTCTTTCCTCTCTTCTTTCTTTTCCCCTCCCTTCCTCTTTCCTCTCTCTCCTTCTCTCCTTCTCTCTCTTCTCCTCTCCCCTTTTCTCCCCTCTTTCTTTCTCTCTTCTCTCTTCTCCCCTGCTCTCCTTTCATCTTCTCTCTTCTTCCTTCCTCTCTTCTCTCCTCTCTTCTCCTCTCCTCTCCTCTTCTGTCTTTTCCCTCTCCTCTCCTCTCTTTTCTTCTTCTCTCTTCTTTTCTCCTCTCCTTTCCTTTTCTCTTCTTTCCTCTCCTCTCCTTTACTCTGATCTTTCTCCTCCTTTCCTCTCTTCTCCTCTTTCCCCCTTTCCCCCCTCCTCTCCTCTCTTTTTCTTTCTTCCTTGCTTCTCTGACAAATTAGAACACATAACTTCTAATTCTGGAAATTCTGAAATTCAGAACTTTTGTGACTTTTATAGTAGCAAATATTCCAATGTTCATTTTGAAATAATAAAACACCTTCTAGTGTTTTTACTTTCAATTCACTTTCAAGTGAATTCTATCATGAAAAAAAAGAAATGAATCCTGACATTGGTCTTGACCTTCAGGCCACTTTTTCTCATCAACCCTTCATACAACTTACTGCATCAGACTGAGTGCAGCACACAGATCTCCTGGTACTTTTTGGTGTCTGTCCATTTATTGTTAAGAAGTGTCTTAAACAGGATTTGAACTCAGGAAGATGAGTCCTCCTTACTCCAAGCTTAGTACTCTATTCAGACAATGTAACTACCCTTATTGATCTGCAGACAGCTGTTGATCATGTCACTCACAAGTTGCTCTCAAGATGATGTGTGTCTAAGAGTGAAGAATATGTTTTTATGGAACAGTTCCCAAGCCCTTTAGTAGGCGGTAACTGAATACTGAAAGACATACAGAGACACACACTCTACTTTAAAAATAAATTTTTGTCTGCCAACTAAAGACAGACACACTCCTAATCTCCACATATCACATGAATTTCATTTAATGTGTTTGCTTTTTACTGGTGATTGCTTTTTAATTATTGCAATGTTGAAACAACTTGTTCAATTTCCAAAAATATGTTGGTGTTGGACAGGGGAAAGAAGTAAAGAAAAGGATGATCTGCAAAACTCTGTGACAGCTTCCTGTGCTAAGTGTTCCTAAACAATCATTCTCTGGTATGTTCAAGGCTGGTCCTTTTAACTTTCCAGTGACAATAGGATTGCACTTCATTTTTCAAATTATATTTTATTTATTCCCCAATTACATGTAAAAACAATATTTAATAATTTATTTTTTCAACTTTTGAGTTCTAAATTCTCTCCTTTCATCCCTCCCTTCCTCCTCCCTGAAATGGTAAGCAATCTGATATAGGTTATATATATACATATGCAATCATGTAAAACATTTCCATATTAGTTATTTTGTGGAAGAGAACTTGAAACCAAGAGAGGAAAGAAGAAACAAAGGGGGGGGGAGGAAGAAAAGGAGAAAGAAAGAAGAAGAAGAAAGAAAAGAAAGAAAGAAAGAAAGAAGAAGAAGAAAGAAAGAAAGAAAGAAGGAAGGAAGGAAAGAAAGAAAGAAGAAAGAAGAAGAAGAAAGAAAGAAAGAAAGAAAGAAAGAAAGAAAGAAGAAGAAGAAAGAAAGAAAGAAAGAAAGAGAAAGAGAGGGAGGGAGGGAGGAAGGAAGAAGAAGAAGAGAAGAAGAAGAGAAGAAGAAGAAGAAGAAGGAAGAAGAAGAAGAAGAGAAGAGAAGAAGAAGAAGAAGGAAGAAGAAGAAGAGAAGAGAAGAAGAAGAAGAAGAAGAAGAAGAAGAAGAAGAAGAAGAAGAAGAAGAAGAAGAAGAAGAAGAAGAAGAAGAAGAAGAAGAGAAGAAGAAGAAGAAGAAGAAGAAGAAGAAGAAGAAGAAGAAAGAAGAAGAAGAAGAAGAAGAAGAAAGAAAGAAAGAAAGAAAGAAAGAAAGAAAGAAAGAAAGAAAGAAAGAAAGAAAGAAAGAAAGAAAGAAAGAAAGAAAGAAAGAAAAAGGGAAAAAGGTAGGAAGGAAGAGAATGATGACTAGGGTGTTTCATTTTTAGTCTGGGTTATAAACCATGACTTATCATAATCAGATTTCTTTTTTGTTGTTGTTGTTGTTTTTTATTTACTTTTTGTTTTTGTTTTCATAATCAGATTTCTAAATTTTCTCAGAGTTGCTTTTATTGGCAATGCTGTTTTTGCATGAATTGTTTTATTTTTTTGAGTATATGACTTTTTAAAAAAATCTGTGTGTGTGTGTGTGTGTGTGTGTGTGTGTGTGTGTGTGTGTGTGTGTGTTGGGGCTCTTTTTAAACACTGGAAATATAAAGACAAAATTGAAACAGTTCCTGACTTTGAGGAACTTAAATTGTCATTACTTGTAGAGCATTTATTCAAAGTGACACAGGAAAGCATAATGCTTTCTTGTCAAAGCACCCCACTGACCACTTCCCCGACTGTGGTCTCCTACATCAGCACCTGTTCCAATATCCTCAGCATAACATGGGACAGTCACTCCCAAGTACAGCTCTCAGTGGCCCCTAGCTGGAGCCCCAAGAGAATTGCAAAAAAATAAAATAAAATAAAAATTCTCTAGAGAACCAATGATCAGATTATGCAAACAAAAGCAGACATGCTGATGAAGGCAGGAACCACAAGGTGCCCAGGTGGCTCTCCTAGATTTCAATTTCTTTTAACTCCATGACATATGCCTCCTTCATTTCATTTCATGTCCAGGAATTGATTAGTACTTGAACAAAGGCTGCTCCTCTCTCCAAAGGAAGATAGTGTCTGACAGTCCATAAGCTTTTATTAAGTCCCAAGCCTTGTGCTAAGCAATGGAGATACAAAAAGAGTTGGGGCTATTCCTTCCCTCAAGGAGCTTATAATATCTACAGCAAGCAAATAAATATGTAAACACAAGCAATCTATAGGAAAAATTGAAATGATTAAAGAAGGCTCTGAAGTTAAAAGGCTTCCTATAAAAGTTTGTTTTTTCGCTGGGATTACAGGAGGTGGAGATGAGGAGAGAGAGCCTTCCAAACATGGGGGAAAGCCAGAGAAAATTCTCTAGCTGAGAAAATACCTTGTTTGTAGAACAGCCTGGAGAGCATGTCAGTGAATGGAGTGGACCTGGCAGGGAATAAGGTATGAGGAGACTTAGAAAGGTGTGAGGGGGAGGGGGGACAGTAATGGCGGTAGTGGGGACTAGCTTATGAAGGGCTTTGACCACTACAGATGTTGAATTTGGTCCTGCAGGTGATAAGGATTCTCCATCAATGGCACCACCTTCTTAGCAGCCTCTTTCTGTATGACTGAACAAAGTAACCTTAGTTAGTCTCAGTGTAGGAGCAACCGGGGAGCTCTGTGGATGGCTTGGACTCAGGAAGACATGAGTCTGTAAGATGGCAATGATAGTAATAACACCTCCCTTACAAGTTATTGGTGAGGATAAAATGAGATCCGTAGAGCACTTTGCACACCTTCAGTGCTATATAAATGCTAAATGTTATTACTTATTGTTTGCATATTGCTACCTGCTTTGGACTGTGAGCTCTCTGTCAGTAGGGACTAACTTTTGCCATTCTTTGAATCCCCAGAGCTTAGCTTGCAGAGAGTAAGCACTTAGCGAATGCTCACTGTTTGGGCAGTATCATACTTCCCAGGTCAGAGTATTACGGTTTGAGTATTGAAATGAAATTGCAATCAGGTCTTGAGATTTTTAACAGTTTATGAAATGGCTTGTAAGAAATTCACTGAAACTTCATGCAATTGCTTTCTCCAGTGAAGTTATTTGGTGTATTAATCAGATACAAAAACAATCTTTCTGTTACTTTCCCAGTATTACATCATTAACCATTTTTATTCTTCCTGATGTTGTGTATGCTTTTGAGTCAGAATCTGTAAACCTGATCCTGACAATTAATAACCAAAAATGGACATTCTGTAAATGAGAGGCATTTGAAACATTCCAAGAAAGCGCTCTCTCTCTCTCTCTTCTCTCTCTCTCTCTCTCTTCTCTCTCTCTCTCTCTCTCTTTCTCTGTCTCTCTCTGTCTCTCTGTATGTGTGTCTCTGTCTCTCTGTCTCTCTCTTAAAAATAGCTTCTAGAAGTACAATGAGATATCTGTTTACTTATTCTTTTCTTGGTAGATGTCTTACAATTTTCTTTTTTTTACTCTGCTTCCCATTTAAAGTTCTTCAATCATTTTGATGCGTATAAACATTCTGAATAGAACTCAGATCTTTGGTCATGATCCCAGCAGTTGCAAGAAGCCCAGATTGCTGGAAGCAACTGAGCCTGAGAAGACAAGAAGACGCTTTTGGACTCCAGAATCGTGAAGAGATCTTTGGCAAAACTCCTGGCAGTTTGTCTGTCTCCTTCCTTTTTCCACTTGAAGACCAAGGACTTTTACTTATCCTGACTTTGGCTGATCCTGAGGCCTCCAGGGAGTTAGTCCGGACTTTACAAGAAGCAATGATTGAAAATAAGAAGTCCTAAAAATTGGTTGGCCAGTATCTCCAAAAGCTTTGAAACCAAATATATTATTTCCTAAAGGTCAAGATCTTTCTCAATCTGTTTTTTTTTTTTTAATCCATGCCTCTGCTCTCCTTGAACTTATAAAGTTGAATTTTTTTTTGTAAAGTTGAATTTTTTTGAAACCATGCATAAGCCTACACTTCCCCCTTAATGAATATAATTCTTATTATATTCAGCTCAATAGTCTAACTTGTCAAAATGTTTGGTGAATTCAGATATAATTCTCATTTAATAGTAAAGTTCAATTACCTGAAATATGTCATTCTTCCTTAGTAAGTGAAGTTTGCTTGCAGTGGTAAGTTCTTTATGTGTGTGATATATAAGGTAATGTTTTATAAAGAGCAATGGATTTAAAGTCAAGAGACTTGGATTCAAACTTCATTGTTAAATGTTTGTATGATCTTAGAAAAGTCATTTGGTTTGTCTTTACTTCACTTTTTTCAACTGTAAAATGGGGGTGATAATACTATTTACCTTTAAAGGACATCTATGAGGAGAGTGTATTATAAATCTTAAAGCTACATAGAACTATGAGCTATATACTAAAGTGAGATAATTGATGACCAAGATGATTAAAATGCACTTAAAATTTGAAATGATGCAGGAAGTACCTTAGGCCCAGATGCTAAAATTACCCGTTGTCATTTTAGTGAAGATGATTGAAGTATGAAACCTCTTGGACTGCAGCCTTAAAAAGGGAATGAAATTATGTCAAATACGTCCAATGGCAGACACCACAGACTATACAGGAAAGTTGAGTTCATTGGCTAGTGGGAACTTGTCTATCCAAACAACTCTCCCCTGAAGAGAAGTTGTATTTGAATTCCTAGGCCTTTACTTCTAGATAGAAATTAGAAATTCTATTTGAATTAATGAACTCAGCCTCTTGGAAAGAAGAATAACCATCTGGCTTTGCCCTAGAAGAACTGAAAAGGCAGGCCACTGGTGAATGTAATAGTCCTGCTGTTCTCTGCCCTAAGGAGACTACTCTGAGAGTGCTAGGTTCAGTTCTGAGCACCATAATTTCTTAAATTTTAATGTTTTTCATTTTCAAAACACATGCATAAATAGTTTTCAACATTCACCCCTGCAAAGCCTTTGTGTTGCAGTTTTTTCTCCCTCTCTTCCTCCAATCCCTTCCCTTAGAAATCAAATAATTCAATCTATGTTAAGCATGTGAAATTTTTCTATACATATGTCCACAATTATCATGCTGCTCAAGAAAAACCAGTTCAAAAAGGTAAAAAAATATGAGAAAGAAAAAAAAAAAACACAAGTAAACAACCACAAAAAAAAGTGAAAATACTATGTTGTAAACCACACTCAGTCCCCATGTTCCTCTTTCTGGATGCAGATGGCTCTCTCCATCACAAGTCCATTGAAACTGGCCCGAATCATCTCACTATTGAAAAAAAAAAAAAAAAAAGCCAAAACCATCTTGTTGCTGTGTATAATGTTCTCTTGGTTCTACTCACCTCACTTAGCATCAGTTCATGTAAGTCATTGATCTGAATTTTTTGAAAGCAGTTTTCTCATATTAGCTTTTCAGTCTTTGACAAAGTCAAATGATATTATTATATATAATATTACACATATATTATAATATTATGCATATATTTATTAGTGTATGTACCTATTCTTTTGTCTCAGATTGTAAACTCTTTAAGGGGCAAGAAACAGTATCTTCTAGTGTGACCAATATGGAGCTCTACCCTTATAGGGTAATAAAATCAAAATAATGACTATAGATAAAGAATTATAAGGAGGCTTGTCTGGATGTGTCCAGTCACCTGACTTGGAGCCTCTGTGATATAGAAGCCGTGTAGAATCCTTTGACAGTGTAGGCAAAGTAGATATTTTTAAACGGTTAAACTGAGATGAACTCTCTTTCTAGCCCTCTTTTCTGTGTTCCTTCTTGTTGACTCCAGAAGATGAAGATTACAGTTTACCTCCATTGCAGGTTCTGAACTGAACTGGACTGAACTGGTGAGGAGGACGAAATTCCTCTCCTTGCTTCATTTCTTTTACCCCACTTCTAAGTTTCTGTTGTGTTATTCATCCTTCTCAGTTTCATGTGCTGGATTTCCCCCACTGGATGGGTAGTTTGAACAATGGCAACTTTGGAACTAACGTTTCAGGTGGGATATTATGGCCAGCTATCCCAGCATGGAAGCTCTGAGGAGTTAGAATGACCCTATAGAGGGTTTGTACTTGGAAGTAGGGCTATGGGAACTATAGGAACTGAGTTATTATTCCCTTTCCCTTTCCCAGAGTCGAAGATAATGGCAGTAGTGGTCAAAGGTTATGTTTCCTGCATGTTGAGGGGAAAGGGAGGAAATCTGTATGCTTGTGATAGTTTTTGAAGTAAATATTTCTTTGTAAATATTCTTTGTAATTTGACAGTTAGTGACTTAATGGGGCAAGGATGAAGTGGATTCCCTGCTAAACTTGAGGGATCACTATCAGTAGGGGCTAGTACCAATGCAAAGATACCCCAATCCTCTTAAGGGTATCTGAGAGAGGATGAAATCCAATTTACCCGGAATTCTTAGGCCGTGAGGGCCAGGGAGTAAACGCTATACAAGGAGGAATGAATTTGGAATTAGCCCACCTAGAGTTGTATCTTAGGTTGCCATGGAAATATCAAGCAAATCATTTCTCTTTATTTTAAAGTGCTAAGAGTGTGTGTGGGGGGTGTTGGGGTGGGAGGTAAGGGATGGGTTGAAATGTTCAGATGGATCAGCTAATCCCTGAAGTACTTTGATCTTGTGAAAACCTTTAATCTTCTGATATATACCCATTAGACCCAATTTACTTGAATGCAAGTACATAGCAATGAACTGATAACATTGGAAATCAAAATTGCAAATCACAGAAATTCAGAATTAGAAGAGACTTCAATGACCATTTAGTCCCACTCATACCCCCAAAGAATCCCCAGTAAAGCCTGCCTCGTGATGGTCATTCAGATTCTACTGATCAATGGACATCCTTTTACAAATCTGTCTAGAACTGAACACAGACATAGTCTCACCACAGAAATTGTCTCAGAAGCTGTGCCTCCTTCATATGTCTTAATAACTTGATCATTCTAGAGAATTATGAACTTGACAGTTAATCTCAATGGTAATATTTGAAAAGGAAAATAAAGCAAGCTTAAAAGTCTAAGTATCTCAAGAACCTTAAAATATTTGAACTTTTGATAAGAGCAAAATAAATATGTATAATACAAGAATGTATATATGTAAATTCACATGTATTATATATGTGTATACATACATAGTATGTATATATTTGTATATATATACACATGTATTATATATAGAGAGATATCCTAGCTTTTCTAATTAAAATAAAAATGAATGTTTCCATGTTGAAAAGATATTACTGCAGGCTATGAGTGCCTGGGGATAGCTCTAATAGAGGTGGTTGTGGTTATGCACCTGGAAAATGAACATGCACACCTGTTGTAGAAACAATTTCTCACATTTGCAAATGATATAAAACTGGGGAAGGATTCTTCAGAACAAATTGTAATTTGCATACACAGGAAGGACGGATAAATTGTTCCCTTATTTACTCTGGGGCTCTAGGGCACCACACACCCCACCCAGTTTCATCCCTCCTGGATCTCCTCACAGAAAAGCTGATCTCACTTCCTGAAGTTTAGATCCATTTGCACTATCTCCAACCAAGTCACAGGCCCTGAAACTACAGACAATTCATAAATGTTCTATTTGGATGAGCAGAACCCGACAGGACTTTGTTATCATTGCTGCCAGCCCGATAGACGCCAGGGTCCAGAGCCTACATTCAGTTTCTCAGGATTCCACCCATGTGTGTGTGTATATGTTTGTGTATGTACACACATTTAGGTATATATTTAAAGACATATGATTTATTTGTATGTATATTGTGTATATACATACCCACAAATATACATATATTCATACACAGAATGCACATATAAGTATGAACATGTGAATCCATACATACATATGTACATGTACATGTGCCTTTGCCCAGGAAGTAATTCTCCTCAAGCTCATTCAAAGCAAGAATCAAATATAAGCTATCCGGCTTCTAACGTCTGGAGATGCATTTATTCTCTGTCCTTTACACAAAATTATTGCCCAGGTGTCCTTCTCCCAGTTATTCTCTCTGTCTCTATCTCTCACTAAGTCTCTGTGTCTCTGTCTCTCCTTTTCATTCCTTCTTCTTGTCTCTCCCTTTTCTTTTCTGAAGTTAGGTAGCATAGTGGATAGAGTAATTAACTGGGAATCAGAAAGATCTTAGATATTAGATTTGTGATTCTGGGCAATGTACTCCACCTCAGTCTGCCTAAGTTTTTTCACCTATAAAAAGAGAATAATAATAGTATTTACCTCATAAGATTGTTAGAAGTATTAAATAAGATAATACTTGTAAAACACTTAACACATTTAATATAATAGATGCTTAGTAAATTAAAATAGTAAGTGCTTAATAAATTATTTTCTCCTTCCTTCCTTCTTTCCTTTCCTCATTTTCTTCCTTTCTTCCTTCCTTCTTTCTTCATTTTCTTCCTTCCTTCCTTCCTTCTTTCCTCATTTTCTTCCTTCCTTCCTTCCTTCTTCCCTTTCCTCATTTTCTTCCTTCCTTCCTTCATTCTTTCCTCCCTCCCTCCCTTTTTCCCCCTCCTTTTCTTTCCTCTATCCTTCCTTCCTATCTTCTTTCTTTTCTTTCTTCCTCAGTCACGTGTCACATTACTTCTCATTCACACTCTTCATTATTCTACCAGTATTACACACTCAGAACTAATCTCTACCACCATGTCTATTTAATCACCAATGTCGATGACATAGCTTGGTGTAATGAATGGATGAATAAATGAAAAAAAAATGAATTACTAACTCAGTAAAGGAAGCAGAAAGAAGGAAACAGTGTTGGACTTGTAGTTAACAAGATGTGCCATCCTAAATGCTGTATGATTTTAGTTGTCTCTAAACCCCTTTGACTTTTCTCAAATGTAAAACTAGGAATATTTACCTCAAAAGGCTATTATAAGGATAGGACAATTTCAAGTACTATTAAACTGTGAGTCATTATTTTTATTAAAATTACCCAGGAATTATTGAGAACTGGGGGCAGCCATGTACCCATGTGACCATGCTTTTTCTACAAAGGTTTCTCTGACTACTACAATCTTCACTAATGCCTAGAAAATTTAGACTCTTTTTGTTCATGTACTTAATCATATTCTTTTAAAATTTTTTTACCTAAAATATTAATAAAATCACAATCACAAAATAAAATCATGCCAAAAAATTGCAGAGATGAAAAGTGTTTTAAAGGCTATTTAGACCAAGCTGTTCCAGAAAGAGACAACAACCTTTCCTGTTAGTGTTCATCCAATGTTTGTCTAAGGACTTTCAATGATGGAAAGCCATTGTCTCTTAAGGCAAACTATACCACTTTGAGACAACTCTAAATGTGAGGAAATTTTTCTTAACATTAAACCTAAACCAGCCTCTGCAACTTCTTTACTGCAGAAAACAGGGGACATAGTATGATGAAATGATAAGAAAACCCAATTTGGAGTTTGAAAACCTATGACTTTGGGGTTATCCTTTACTCCTTCTGGACCTCATGCTTATTATCTGTAAGTTATGGGGATTGCAGTAGGTGGAAGTTAATTCTCTTTACTCCTAAAGCTAAGCTCCTGGAGGGCAGGTAATTAATCTTTTTTTTTTTTTTTGTATCCCCAATACCTAGCACAATGTCTTGTGCAAATAGGCGCTTAATAAGTGCTTGTTGCTTGGTTGATTCTTTGATTTGTGATTATGGATGAAAGATTAGTAGTATATATTCTTGGGATCAGAATTATGGAGGACAAACGGGCTAATAATAGAAGGATGGTATTAAGTTAATAAGACAATAGTTATAGTGAAATTGGTAACATAAGTTTGTACAGTTGATATAGGTTAATAAGTTAGAGAATGCTAAATTGCATAATCAGTGTTGTAACCTGCCCAGTAATAAAATAACAGTCTGTCAAGGACCAACTATTTGGGAAAAAAAAAATAGAAGAAATCTGTTGTTGATAAGAATATCACAATGGAGGAAAAAGAAAAATTCAGGGCCAAGGTTTCTACTTGATTATTAATGTCCAGAATTCAAGGCTTACATGTCTATCATGGATCAGTTGTATACAACTATTGTGGTGTACTTTGTTGCTAGTGAGAGAAGGTTAAAAGTTCTGAAGACTGAGAAATCTTGAGGGAATTTGGGCAGGCAAAACTCATCACTCTACTTTCTTGGCAGTACATACGGACAATAATTGGATGATACCTAATTGGATGTGAGGCACTCTACATTACTTTGGCAATTGAAGAGACACTGCATGATTCAGTCTAAAGAGTACCACATTTTAAATCAAAGAATCTATGTTAGAATCCATGTTCTGTTTTTACTACATGGCAGTCTTGGGCAAGTTATAATCTCTCTCAGTTTCAGTTATCTCATTTCTTTCAAGTTTCACCTGATTAGATTTGACTGGATATTTAGCCAAGCTGGATTTATTTTAACATTCTGATTATTAAATCACATGCTAGCTGTCTCTTAGTTTTGTAGTATCTGATAATTTAGCGAATTATTTTTATCTTATGTTTATATCCATGTCATTGTTTAAATTGTTAAATTGTGTAAGGTCAAGAACAGATTCCAATGACATTCAATTAGAGACCTTATTCCACATACAATGACCAATTAACTATGTTCAGAAAATTCTTTATACAGCTAAATCTGTATTTCTGTATAATCTAGATCATTTTTATCTTACCCAGTACAGGAAGATTTAATTAAGAAAAATCTCTTGTCACTGTTAACTATACAATAAAAGAAATATTCTTTTGTATGTTAGATTTAGAGTTTGAAGAGAGACCTTAGAAGCCAGGAAATTAAAAAAAAAATCCTTTCATTTTATAGATAAGGAAAATGAATCAAGACAATTAACATTTATCAAGGGCCTACTATGTGTCTGCCAGGCACTGTACTAAGTTCTAAGAATACAAAGAAAGCCAGAAGGCAGTCCCCACTCTAATGTACAGAAAGTTTCCCAGAGACACATACCTAGCAAGTGCTGAGGCAAAATTTGTTCCTAATTCCAACTCCATTGCCCAATCTAGTACACAATACTGGTTCTCTTACCACTGGATCATTTTGGTTTGCCAGCCCAGCATCTGAGTATGATGAACTGTGCCTGAGGAGAATTACTACCATAGAAATAATAGTCACTGAATAGTATCTATGAGAGGCTCTTGGAGAGAATGCATTTTGGGTCATAGCTAAATGGCAAAGCTTTCACCATCCTTCCTCCTTTTGTAATACATTACACTCATATATCATGCCGGGAACATTTTCCTGATCATTTGTAACTATACTATGTCATTAAAATGACTTTGTTTTATGAAACATTCAAATCTGACTTTTTTTTTTAGTAGACTGTACTCTACATTAGTGCCCACATAACTTTTTTGAGGAGAAGAGAGCGAATAGAGAAAAGTCATGTTTGTGTATGTAGTTTAATGCTAGGAGGAAAAACTTCTAATACATGCAATTAAGCAAGGAGAGGCAATATAGAGCCAGCAGGGATCTTTTGAATTTGATACTGCTCCAGAGACACTGGCTATTCACCAGTTATTCCTCACTCTTGGTAGTGCTTAGATGTTATACCACTTTTTCCAATTAAAAATCTCTCTGACAACACATCTTGTACCCCATCTTTGTATCATTTATCCATTGGTAGTATGATGATGTCTACTCATGACCACCACGTACCTTTCCACTGCCTTTTGGGTGACCTGTGATTTTAATTCTTTAGAGACGATGGTGCTCTTTGACTTATGGGCATAGGGCATCCCCAGAAATATATATATACACACACATATATATATATATATATATGTTTAAATGATTGTCTCAGTCCATTGGGAGTCTTAGGTTCTTCTAGCTTTATCAATAATTAGAAGACTTTTCATTATCACATCATACCAATTTTACAATCACTCATGGTCCAAAGTAGACTCACCCAAGTTCTTTCTCCAGTGGAAGGAAGCTGAGAGCAATTGTATTATGAACTGATCATCACAATCACCATATTAGCTAGCCTTCCCTTATTATAATTGGATACTTTCTCAATTCTTCAAGATGGAGAGAGAAAACATATGGATGGCAGGGATATCAAAGGTTGAGTATCAATTTGATCAAAATGACCTGGTGATTAGAGGAATAGAGGATCATTCTTGACGTCAAGAAGATTTTGGCTCAAGGAGGGGATTTTCACACTGAGACTTCTCTACCATTCATGGAGATAAATGAAATCACAGTTTCAAAATATTGCTTGTCCCTCACAATAGTTATCCAAAAAAGTGTAATGGTTGTTTCTGTGTATGATGGCTCTCAATAATGAGGACAAAGTAAGGCATTTGTGGGTCTTTCAATAGTAACCAAAAAAAAGAGAGAGAGAGAGAGATTTATTTAGCTGTAGCAGGAAAAGGATATTCCACAAGGATGAGCTTAATTTGCATCTATGAGAGATAGAATATTCCAGGCATGGGGGTAGAGTAGAAGGTGGGAACTCAGGAAAGAGGTCCTCATACTCTTGACTGTGAAAAGCAGCAAGGAAGCCAGAGTCCTTCCATTATAGAGATGAAGAGAACAAATTATAAGAAGGTTGGAAAGGAAGAAAGGTATTTGAGAGTTACATGGAAGGGTATATTTTACAGTAATTCTTGTGTATTATATTACATGATCTCTGAATTCTCATCTAACCCAGATTCTATCATTATAGGATTAAGCATTCAATATTTTCAAAAAATGTTTCCTTCCTACTATTAATATAATGATCATCAAAAACATTCCAAAAAACACAAGGAAGAACAAAGAAGAATACTGTACATTAAACTGTTTACTTCTACTACATATAATTTGTCTAAAAACAAGGTAGAAATAAGATTGCCCTTTTTATGTCCCTTCCTGACCCTCACTTTGCTTTTTTATATATTTTTTATGTTTTTAGCCGTTTAAGGGGGTTAAGATCTCTTCCAGAGCTAACATTCTTTTCTCTAGGGTTGTTTCTAATCCTATTATTGGTTTTACATTTGAGAAAAACATAATTTATTTAAAAACAGAGACCAGCCTGAACCAGACTGGGGTCAGCTAGGCTACAGTTATTTCTCCTTCTTCCTAATTAGAACCTCAACAGCTTAGTGGCACTCCTTCTGCCCTTAATAAGGGCCTGTTTAGAGCAAGATCTTTTAAGAAGCAGCTCAGACCTTGGTAGAGAAGGCTAAAGGGTATGAGGATGCTGCCATCCATCTCTACAGAATTAAGGCCTTCTTCTGAGGCTATCATGTCAACAACTCTTGAATTACTTGAATACACTATCTTTCAATGTCCCCCTCGGGATTTTTCAGGGGCGCAGACTCCCTGAGCCCAAGCCCTTTTCACAATACTTGGCATTTTCTGGACCACAGAAAGCTAGTGTAGAGAGGTCATTTAGCCAAATATCCTTTTTAGCCTATGATTTATTTACTGCTGCTTCAACAGCATTTTCCCTTCATCATTCCTTGGCTCTGCCTGGAGCTTCCTGTCTCTCCCAGGCTTGATTCTTGCCAGAAAGCCTCTTATCTTTCCTGATTCAGGGCCATTATATCTTCTCCCCACATTCACACCAGTCAGCAGCTCCCATGTTAATGACCAGTGCAAAATGGCTAAAGGCCATGGAAAAGGATGATTCTTGATCAGACCTGTCTTAGGGTAGACAAGATGTTTGTTTCTCTTCACATTTCTTTTCCCTGTCAACCACCTTTCCCCTCCTCCTTCTACTAACAGTGGAAAGAAAAAAGTTTGAGCTAATAGAATTCACAGAATCAGTGGTTCATTGATTATTGTAGCTGGAAGATACTTTAGCCATTATCTGTTTAACTCCCTAATTTTACAGATGAAGAAACCTGAAGCTTTTCTTCTACTATATATCTTGTATGTATATACTTGTTTATATATCTCCTTTATTAGAATGTCAGTTCTCAGATAACAGATTTTTTTTAGCTTTTTATTTTCAAAATACATGTATAGATACTTTTCAACATTCACCCCTGCAAAACCTCGTATTCAAATTTTTTTTCCTCCCTCCATTCCTCCCACCCTCTCCCCTAGAGAGCAAGTAATCCCATCTATATTAAACATGTATGATTTTTCTATACATATTTCCATAATTATCAGGCTGCACAAGAAAAATCAGATCAAAAAGTAAAAAAATGAGTAAGAAAAAACAAGCAAACAAACAACAAAAAAGATTTAAAAAAACACTATTTTGAGATCCATACTCAATCCCCACCATCCTGTCTCTGGGTGCAGATGGCTTTCTCCATCATAGGATCATTGAAATTGGCTTGAATAACCTCACTGTTGACAAGAGCTACATCCAGCAGAAGAAATCATCATATAATTTCATTGTTGTCATGTACCATGATCTCCTGCTTCTACTCACTTCACTTAGCATCAATTCATATAAGTTTCTCCAGACCCCTCTGAAATCATCCTGCTGATCGTTTCTTATAGAATAATAATATTCCATAACATATCTATCTATCTATCTATCTATCTATCTATAAACACACAAACACACATACTGTAACTTATTCAGTCATTCTCCAATTGATGGGTATGCAGCCAGTTTCCAGTTCCTTGCCACTACAAAAAGGCCTGCTACCAATATTTTTGCACATGTGGGTGCTTTTCCCTTTTTTATGATCTCTTTGGGATACAAGCCCAGTAGTGAGACTGCTGGATCAAAGGGTATACACAGTTTGATAACTCTTTGGGAATAGTTCCAAATTGCTCTCCAGAATGACTGAATCAGTTCACAACTCCACCAACAATGTATTAGTGTCTCAGTCCCACATCCCGTCCAATACTTATCATTATCTTTTCTTATTGTCTTAGCCAATCTAAGAGGTGTATAGTGGCACGTCAGATTTGTCTTAATTTGCATTTCTCTGATCAATAGTGATTTAGATCCCCTTTTCACATGACTAGAAATGGTTTCAATTCCTTCATTTGAAAATTGTTCATATCCTTTGACCATTTATCAATTGGAAAATAGCTTGTATTCTTATAAATTTTATAATTTTTTATTAGAAATGAATTTAGAAATTTTATTTTAGAAATGAATCTTTTATCAGAACCCTTAAGTATAAAAATGTTTTCCCCAGTTTTCTGCTTCCCTTTTAATCATCTGCACTGGTTTTGTTTGTACAAAACCTTTTTAACTTGATAAAATCAAAATTATCCATTTTGCATTTTATAATGTACTCTAGTTATTCTTTGGCCACAAATTCCTTCCTTCTCCACAAATCTGAGACTATTCTTTGTTCTTCTAATCTGATTATAGTATCACTCTTTAAATTATGAATCCATTTTGACCTTTATCCGGGTACAGGGTATTAGGTGTTGGTCAATACCTAGTTCCAATGGCAGATGATTTTTTTCCAAGCAATCAATCAACAAGCAGTACTTATGATTTGCTAGGTATTGTGCTAAGGAAGAGGTGAAGAGATATTAGAGTCCTAAAGAGCCCAGAGTCCCAAAGACTAGTCTGAGGGCCAATTTGAAGTCGTGTTTTTATCTTAAGACTCATAATTGTAGTTTTTCACACCTGGTTTGATTCAGGGGTACCGAGGTGGTGTAGTAATTAGCATATTAGGGCTGGAGTTAGGAAGACCTGAAGTCAAATCCAACTGCAAACAGTAGCTGTATGACCATGAAAAAGTGACTTCACCTTATTTGCTACTTTTGTCTCAATTTTACCTCCCCTTAATCATTGAACGGATATTGTTTCAGATAAATTGAGAGCTGGGAAAGACCTTAGCTTAAAAAGGCCATTGCATCTGGGGCTATCTCCAGTCATCATGATCTGTATCTTGCCAGGAGACCCAGATGTCTCTGGAGAAAAAAGTGAGACTGGTATGACTGCACAGATTCCTTGTACATAGCTCATTACCTTGAATAGAGTAGATACTTAAAATATTCTTTGAATTGATTTTTCCCCGCCACTGTATTTTAACCCTTTGTATTGGACAGATGGGGAATCTGAAATCCAGAAACACTGAATAATGTGTCCAGTGGATCTAGAACTCATATTTCTTGATTTCCAGAATACTTTCAACTATAGAAGGCTCTGTATGAGGAAGCCACAGTCACCTCACTCTTTGGGACCTCTGAAAAGCTACAGTTTGCTATGGAAAACATGTGAAAGCTAAGAGAGCTTCCCAGCTCCCACGGCCCCCCTGATGTCAAGAAATTGCTCTCTCTGCAATGAAAACAGCAGGCATCGAGTCTATAGCATGTGCATAAAAGGAGCCATTATCCCTGGAGCCAAATGTCACCGCTGGAATAGCTTCCATGTGCTGCCAAAAAGAACGTTATTAATAACAGTAATAATAATAATAGTGATCATAATAACACATATTAAATTTTAATTTATATGGCACCCAAGCCCCAGAGCTCTAGGAGGGCATCGCTTACACAGCAGAGGTGAAGAAATAAAGCAAAACTCCAATCAGAAGGAAATATGATACAATTTAGGACAAATGCCAGATTTTAAACTGCTACGTGGGGAGGGGGATAAAAGGCTTTACAGAGTCACAAACTAACTCCAGATAGCTTAAGAGAGTTCTTAATTTCAGGAAGGTACCAACAGAAAAGATGCTAAGACATTCTCTGTGATTCTCAGAATTCACCAAAGGAGGCATTTGCTCAGAGTTCATAAGATGATATTTCTACCAGTTTACCAGAAGAATAGTTTTGGGGGAATTGCCCCCCAAAATATCCAGAGATAAAAACAATGATAGCAATTTTATAATTTAAGGACAGAGTGCATATTTGATAAAGATTTTGCAGATTGAATAAATATTTCTATAGAGCCAAAAATTTTTATTTCATGTATCCACACTTGTGATTTTATCAGCATTAGGGATTTCCCAGGAGCCAAATCCAACAGTGTGGATCGAGAACTATACTAAATGTATAGTCTGGGCAAATTGTCTCAGAGTACTGAGAAGTTAAGAGATTGGCTCAGGGTAATTTAGTCTGTATGAATCAAAGGATGGTCTGGGACCTACATTTTCTTCCTCTAAGTCTGGCTTTTTGTCCACTCCACTATGTTGCCTCTTATTGGGCTACCTCTCATTGGGCCACCAGTATGATGTTTAAATCAGTCTCACGTGAGTAAGAATGTACATGTGTGGGGAGAAGGTCAGCACAGGGGACCCAGACCTGATGAGTATGCACAGAATGCATCATACACATGCAACACGTGCTTAGTTATTGCAATTCTGTGCATGGAAGAAACCCTAGGAAAGCCATATTGATGTGTGATGGCTGGTGACTTAGAAAAAATATAGATCGTGTATAGGTAGTTTGCAATTGGTTCCAACAATCTCTTTTATTGATTATAGTTGTAGTACTGGGTACTCATTTAAAAGTCTTTTTTTTTCTCTCTTTTGCTTAAACTTCTGCTTTTGTTTTGACTCATTTGATAATAACATCTGGTGAAAGAGTACTGGCTTTTTCCCTATATGGCTGATATATGAGCCTAGGTTCTTTGTCTCTCAATAGTTTCTTTTTTAATATTTTCTTTTTCCCTAATTATATGTAAAATAATTTATTGTTTTTTTAAAAAAATTGAGTTCTGTTCATTCTTCCTTCCCTCCCTTCTCCCTATGATAGTAAGTAATCCAATATAGATTATACAAGTGTAATCATGTAAAATATTCCATTGTTTCACTTTTGTTTCATGTGAAGTAGGTTGAGTTTTTCCAGAGAAAGAATGGCTATAATATAATGGAGAAACTTGTGGATTGACCAACAGAATATCTGAGTTAGCAACCATTCTAGAGAGCAATATGGAACTTTGTCCAAAGGGCTATTATACTGTGCAACTATGTATACCCTCGATTCTGCAGTGTTTCTACTGAGTTTGCATCCCAAATAGATCATGAAGTGGGAAAAGGACCCACATGTGCAAAAATGTTTGTGGCAAGGAACTGGAACCTGAGTGGATGCCCGTCAGCTGGAGAGTGGCTGAATAAATTGTAGTATGTGAATATAATGGAATATTATTGTTCTATTAAAAACGACCAGCAGGATGATTTCAGAAAGACCTGGAGAGACTTACATGAACTGATGCTAAATGAAATGAGGAGAACAAGAAGATCATTATACACAGCAACAACAAGACTGTATGATGATCAGTTCTGATGGATGTGGCTCTTTTCAAAGATGATCCAAGACCAGTTCCAAAGGACTTATGATAGAGCCATCTGCACTCAGAGAGAGTTCTGTGGGAACACAAAATAGTATTTTTACTTTTGTTGTTGTTTATGTGCATTTTGGTTTTTTTCCTCATTTTTCCTTTTTGATCTGATTTTTCTTATGCACCATGATAATTGTGGAAATATGTATGGAAGAATTGCACATATTTTAACCTATATTGGATTACTTGCCATCTAGGGGAGGAGGTGGGGGGAAGGGAGGAACATATTTGGAACACAAGGTTTTACAAGGGTGAATGCTGAAAATTATACATCTGTTTTGAAAATCAAAAGCTTTCATGAAAAAAAGAATATCTGAATTAGAATCCCGGCTTTGTCCTATGGTTTTGGAAAAATCATCCAATCTCTTCAGAGCTCAGAATTTCATCTAGAAAATAATGGGATCAAATAAGATTATCTCTATAGCTCTTTTCAGAATTAAGACCTTGAACTTTTGAATTTGATTCATTTCTCCTTCCCTTCTCTCCCTTCTCCTTGTGATATTAGCCAGTCCAATATAGATTATACATGTGAAATTATAATGACTTTATATGGGTATCTAAAACTTGTTGTAGCATTACAGAGGTGATGTAAGCAGAGCAAAATAAAATGGGATCATTATCCCCTTTCTCCTAAATGTTATTGCTTGCTGAAGGTAGCCTAAGATCACATTAGCTTTCTTGCTGTATCAGAATGTTATTACTGAGCTTGCAGTTCACTAAAACCTCCAAATTTTTTTTCAGATGAATTCTATCTTCCCCCATCTTGTATTTATGAAGTTCATTTTTTTTTTTTTGGAATGGAAGTATAAGACTGAAAAAAAAAAGGGGGGGTCACTAAGTGGTGCATCAGATAGAGTACCAGTTGTTGAGTCAGGAAGATTCTTCTTCCTTGTTTCAAATGTGGCCTCAGATATTTCCTATCTGTGTGACCCTGGACAAGTTATTACCCTTTTTGCCTCAGTTTCCTCATCTGTAAAATGAACTGGAGAAGGAAATGGTAAACCACTGCAGTATCTTTGCCAAGAAAATGCTAATGGGCTCAAAAACAATCAGATACAACTAAAAAACAACAATAAAACTTTTATCCCTATTACATTTCATCTTGTTAAATTTGGCCAGTATTCTGGCAAGATTCTTTGCAATCCTGATTTGGCCATTCATCGTATTAGCTATCCCATGGAGGCACTGGCTAGAATTACTTGGTAGTTATGACAAACTTTAGCAGAGCAAGCGATTGAGAAAAGAATTGGCAAAAAACAAAAAGAAAGCCAAAGAAACTCCAACAACAACATAACATTTTCAAGAACAACAGCAATAGCAAAGGTTCTATGCCAGTGGGCAGTAAGGGTGGGATGGGGTCATACACTAAACACATTTGAAGTCAGAAGTCCTGTTCGTCTGGTCTCCTGGTAAATTATGGAGACAGAGAGAGCTGAAGGTTAATTGCCAGGTGTGTAAGATTAATTACTTCATTTTCAAAGCCACTATTCTCTCTCTCAACTGTGGTCTTTAAGGGGTTTGAAATACTATTAACTGGGTCCAGATTTACTCAGCAAATGGTACACTGATCACCAGACTTTGACTCTTTAGTGGACAGTTAGGATATAATAGCTCATGCTTCTACAGGACTTTTAAAATTTGTTCTTACCCAAAACCCTGAGATTTATCTATTACAAATAAAATCTCTATTTTAGATATGAGAATACTACCAATTAGAGAGTTTAAGTAAGTTTATTGTCACATAGTCATTAAGCGTTAAAGTTGGAGTTACAGTTTAGCTCTCTTGACCCCATATAAAATTTTTTTCTAGTATACCCCAGGCTGGCTATTAGATTCATTCCCTATATGACAGCTGGCTGAAAGGGAGTGATACAAAGAATAGGTAAGTTGTGATGGGGCAGGGAGAAAGGTAGCATTCTGGATCATGAGGAAGGGGGAGTGAGAAAAGTATGAGTTCGTTGGGCACTTGGACTAGGAGGGAGTACCAAAACAGGGAAGGATGGCATTAAACAAAAGATGGAAGGGAACCTAGACCAAACTTGTGAGTATTTCTAAAGTCTAATGCTCTTTGCATGTATGTATCTCCAGGCTTATTTCCATTCCCTCCTGCAGCAACAGCTGGGGGAGGATAATGTTCCTCTTTCATGACATTTTGCTGGATTGTTGCACCCTGTGGAGCCAGAGGTGAAGAACTGAGTTAAATGTTTATTAAGCATCTGGGGTTTTATAATATTGTGCTACTGAGAAACAGACTTACATCTGTCCCAGGGAGGTCATTTCTGTAGCTATCATTGGTTCCTTTATTCAAAATATATGCTTTAAGTTAAGCCATTTACTGGACCCTCTGAAATTCTGAGAAATAGGTAGGACCATGGCTCCTGCTCTCATGGAGCTCACAATCCTTGTAATCAAGAGAAGTCCAAGTTTCACCTCTTTAGATTCTTCTTTCCTAGTGATTTTGTGAGTAAGCATAGTATTTGAATGTAAAAATGTGCCAAGAACTGTGTTAACTATTGAGGTCATAGAAACACAAGACTATTTCAGTTCTCAAGAAGCTCTTATCTAAGTGCAGGACAACCATACATCTAGAAGGTTTTATTTATAATGAAGATGGAAGGGCCCTTATGACTAGCTTCCTATGGAACAGTTAAGTATTGAAAATGTAGTTAAAAAAAAAAAAGTAATTTTGTTCAAAGTAAAAAAAAAAAAAGATTTAAATGAATTGCTAAAGAATATAAGATATCATTGCTATTATGATGTACGTTTTGATAGTGAAAGGGGTAGGAATAGAATTTTGGTTTAATAAAAAGTGCTAAAATATGTATAGGAAAAAAGACAGCATTCAGATGGGGATTTAAAGCAGTTTGGGATAAAAAGTGAATGGTGCATAAATATAAAGATGTAAATTTCCTTGTGCAAGATGGGGGATTTTACCTTGTTTGTATGTGAAGAATTTAATGGTTTTAAAGGGGCAAGAAGGAACAAAAGCACTTTTATTTATTAAAAACTGAAAAAATAGCTATAGTGTAAAGAATAATAATTTCAAGAGTAAAAAATGAGATGGAATACCAAGCCTGCTTTAGAGCTGCAGGACATTATGATTTCAGGTCATTTGCCTAACTTTTACAATTTACATACATATTTAAAAAAATCATATAAAACACTGGAAATAGTTGGAGACAGGTGTAATTCAAAAAAGATTTTTTTATATTATGTTTTTTGAAAAATTTGGTAAATTGTTACTTTGTAAGTGGAAGATGAGTCAATGAGAACCAAGAAGGTCTGATTTAAGTCATTTAAAAGGATAAAAGGCACAAGAGATAGAAGACAAAAAATTGAGTCTGAAGTTGAAAATTGAAGAATGGTAAGTGATGAAGAAATGTTTGTGGGCCAAGGATAGTGTGAAACTTTGACCATTAGTTGATGATTGACTAATAGATTGTAGTTGTAGTAATTGCTCCCCAGTACCACCGAGAATTTAAAGGAGATGAAACTTGTTGGAATTTCCTTTTGCTAATTTCTCTACTTTGTTGTTGCAAAGTATAGCTCAAGACTCACATTGCACTGTTTTTGCTATAATTTTTCATACTCTGTCATTGAAGGCTTTATTATACATATTATTTTTATGTGTTGGCTCTCTAACTAGAACATAAGCTTTCCAAGGACAAAAATTTCATGAAATATTCTATACAACCTCCATGGTACCTAATACATAGCTGGCACATGGCAGACCCTAAATAAATGCCAGCTGTTTGTTTGGGACAAGGAAGAATGATACTGCAGTAGAGAAATCATTAATGAATTGTGAAGCACAGTTGATTAAGTTCCTGTAGAGAAATTAATCTGATGTATTTATCATTATTGTTATTAATGTTTCAGTCCTATAACATCAATTTTTGGATATTTATATCTCTAGTACTTAGCACAGTACCTTGCACAATAGATTTAATAGGGTTGTTGTTGTTTTTTTTTTTTTTTTTGAAGGGAATTAAAATGTTAAATTGATTAAGAATCTCAGATGTGTGGGATTTTTTTAAAGTATCAAAATAGGATTAGATTAAGGTCTAAAGTAACATAAGTAAGTCAACAAACTTTAATGTAAAGCAGATTAAAGAAAGGAGAAAAGAAATAGTATGAACTATTTGCCTTTCTTCCTTCTTTATAGAACTAATTCTTTAAACAATATAGACACAAAATGCTCATTGATAACTTAAGAATGCATTAAATTTTGGGGGGAATGGCCATATATTAATTGATATTAAACTTATAGCCCACTATCAGACTTTTTCCCTACACACAAACTGCAATTTACATTTTCATTATCCATGCCTTCATTGTCTTGTCGTGAAAATCATTTCTTGAACACAGATGTCTGCTTAAATATTTATTATTATGAAATTCTATCCTCTATGATTTGATCCAGAAGCCAAATTGTTTTGGTCTCAACAGCCCTTTTGAGGTCTTTTGGAACATGGCTTACCATTTTGGTAATTATCTTAGTTTTGTGAAACCTATTGATTTTTAAAGCATGATATCTCTGCTTTTATTCAAGTTATTGATAAATATCAAATGGTACAAGATCAAGGACAACTCCCATGGATCCTCTACTAGAGACCATCTTTTCATTTTACTTTGAAACATTAATAACTACACGTTTGGCAAGTCTCAATCGATTCCAAATCTATCCAATTATATTACCATCTATTCCATTTTTCTCCATCTTCTTGTGATTCACCTAGACTTTGTAACATAAATATATAAAGGGATGCTAAATATTCTTATTGTTTCCTTACTTATTTTGGACATCAATTCTCTGCTAGTGACTTTTGTTTTTTTCAATAACATGAAAGATATTTTTTCTTGGCAGTGAAAGCAGAGATAAAAATAAGAATGTATCATTTCTGCTTTTTCTGTTATTTTAATTCCATTTATTTCTTTGATTGTCTTCTTTTTTTTTCATTGTAACTAATATTGCCTTTTTATTTCTCTTAGTTTTCCCTCGCTAGCCTCAACTCATTCTGAATTTTAGTGGAGGTGATGTTGTTTTTATAGGACCAGGACCATGCCAGGATTTTGTATTCATTCATATTTTTAAAGGTAATTTAGTGCATCCTTCAATGGATATCTCAACAAACTCAAAAAGGCAAATTAGAATAGAACCAAATCGTGTATCTTAGTTAGAATAGTTAGAAATCATGGTTAGAAAAAGAATTACTAAACCAAATAATAGATGAAGGTTATCAAAAATATAAATTATGGTTTCTATTGCATGAAATTGAAAATTTTTAGAATAAATACAATCAATGTAACTAGGAAGAAAAAGAAAGTCATTGTTGAAAAAAAGTCTTTGCCTCAAATATCTCTTAATAAATATCTGATATCTAAAATATATAGGGAATTAAGAAAAAATAAAAAATGTCCACCAATGGTTAAGTGATCAATGAATGTGAACCAATAGTACTAAAAAATGGCAAATCACAGGAAAGATTGTTTCGAATTACTAATAAGGGAAAGGTAAATCCCAACAGTTTGTATGTATCAACACACTCAGGTATTTAGCAAAAACTAAAGAAGACAAGAAGAGTTAATATTGGAAGGGCTAGGGAAAGATTCAAACAGTTTGTAATTTGATTAAGGAAATTATTGCATATAAAAATGTATTTATAAAATAAAATATATATATCCTTTGACCTAATAATCCTATTACTAGGCAAAATTTTTAGGTGGTAAACGAAAGAAAGGTTACATATAAATTACAGTATTTATCATAACACCCTTTTTGTGGTAAAGAAGTAGTAAAAAAAGTTGATGCTCAATGATTTGGGAATGACTAAACTAATTGTGATACATCAATGTGATGGAATATTAGTGTACTAACAGAGATGATGAATATAAGAACTGATGCAAAGTAAAGTAGGCAGTATCAGAAAATCAATATACATAATGACCACAACTATGTAAATGGGAAAGAGCAACAACAAAAATTGAACTTGAATGCTCTGTAATTGCAATAACCAAGAATGGCCATGAAGAAAAGATATGAGAACCTACTTCCTTCCTTTCTTTGTAGATGTGAGACTCAGTCAATATAGAATACTGCATTTAGTGTCAGGCTTGATTAATTGATTAGTTTTGCAAAATTATTTCCTTTCTCCCCTTCTTCCTTTTCTATCTCTCTCTCTCTCTCTCTCTCTCTTTCTCTCTCTCTCTCTCTCTCTCTCTCTTAAATGAGTCAGAGCTCTTTGGTTGGAGGAGAGAGCAGGGACATATTGGGTAAGCAGGATTTGAATTTAAAAAAGTAACAAATTAATTTAACAACCTAAACCAATTTATTGGGGAATCAAGTTTTTGTGCAACCATATTGATATTTCTAGGACACTTCCATTTCTTTTTAGGTCTTCAGAATTTCATTCCTGAGAACTTCCTGGGCTGACTTTTGTACAAATTGAGTTCTTAGGAACTCATCTATATTTTTTTCTGACACATTTGAAATCCATTCTCTTAAAATCTAAGGTGAATGCCTGACTGGGTTTAGTTTCCTTTTCTTTCCTTGAAAGAGAGTTTAAGGTACAGTGGTTGCTTCCTCTCCAAGATTTCCCACTATCTCCACTTTATTATGTCATTTTTTTTTTTTTTACAAAGGAATATTTACTTCAGAGATAAGGAAAAACAAATATATAAGCATTATCCCCAATAGTTCAATGGCACAATCCTCCCTACAACACTTCAGTCATTGGTAGGAAATTAAGTTTGTACTGTAGCTGAGTACCTATAAAGCTTCTCTTCCACAAATTTCTCATCCAAAGGCTGCTTTGCTGCTACATGAGTGCTTCCCCTGCACTGGAGAACCAAACACCAATCCCAAACATTCATTCCTTTTCCCTTGTTCCTTAAGGCATTGATGCTGAAGCTAGATTGCAAAGGGTTAGAAGAAAGAGAGAAAGGAAATGAAAGCACCTATTATAACAGGCTTTCTCAAAAAATCCAGTCAAAAAGAAAAAGAAAAAGATCAGATAATAGCTAGTGGATATGGTTGGATCTGAGAATCCCTAGAATTTTTCTAAGCTTAGCTCGTGTTATCTCCTATAGAGCTCTTTCCTATTTCCTAGATACTAGTTTTTCATGATATATAAAATTTATTTATATACTTATAGGTGGTTTTGTTTTTATATCTTGTAGACCTTGAGTTCCTTGAACAGAGGGACTGTCAATTTTTTCTTTGTATCCCCACTGCCAAGCACAGTGTCCAAGACATAAATAGCTACTAAATGTTTGGTTGTTTGGTGATTGATAAATTGATATTTGTTTCTTCTTCCTCTAACTCTTATTGGATGATCTCTCAACTGATTGCATGATTTCCTCAAGGGCAAGAAGTTGTTTCTGCCTTAGAAATTTCAGTTCTTATCTCAGAAAGAGCTTCATCTTGATTATAATGAAAGACTCATTAAAAAGTAAAATATGAACAACACTGATTTCCTTGTTGTTCTTAGCACAAAACAGTTTGACTCCTGACTAAAAACTTTGACCCATTTTCCCATTGCATGGAACATTTTCCCTCCTCATCTTTGACTCCTGTTTTTCCCCAGCTTCCATTAAGTTGTAGCTAAAAATTCAACTTTATGTAAGAATAACTTACTTTCTTAGTCATCCTTAATCTTAGTGTCTTCTCTTTTAATCCAATCCCAGATTATCTTGTTTATATCTTGTTTGTACATAGTTATTTGAATGTTGTTTCCCCCATTAGACTGAGAGCTCCTTGAGGGCAGGAACCTTTCATTCATGCACTCATTTATTCATTTATGTGTTTGTTCATTTGTTTATTCATTCAATCATTGCCTTCCTCTGTATCCTTAGTCCTTACCATACATAGCCCATTGTTCCTAGGAGGCTCTTAATGTGAGTTGGTTGACTTGATAAACTATAGGTTGAATTAAGTTAGGAAAATGTTCATTTGTCCAAGGAATGAATTTTACTGGGAAGAAGCTCTTGATTTGGAACTGTGATACTGCATTTAAATTCTCCCTTCTGAAATCTCATGCACCTCCTTTCCTGGAGAATCTGCTCATTCCCTTGTTCTAGTGTCAAACTGACTCCTTTTACAGGTGAGCAAACTAAGACCCAGAGAAGTGATTTACATTGGTTATCCAGAATAAGGAGCAGAGATAAGTAAGAGAAATCGAAGTCCTTGGATTGTTTGCAACACTATTACATTATTCTGCTCTGACACTGTCCCAAACCATAGGTAGTCAAGATACAAGTCAACTCCAAGTTTTACTGTTCTAATTTGAAAAATACAAAGTATAAATTCTTTTCCAATTTTAAAATTATTTTCTTTCTTCACACCTTAATGATTATTGATTCATTATATTTTCCCCACTTTGTGAAATGCTTTGAGGTACTATGGAGTCAAAGCTGCAGTTGTGTAGAATTTAGAACTCTTGACCAGGACAGTGATAGAGTTGTGCAGCTTTTATGATTAAGATATGTTATTAGATAGCAAATGAAAGTGACAGAGAAAATTTTCTACCCCAAGCCTTTCTGATAACTTTCATTTTTCGCAAATAGCTAATTAAGTCATAGTAAAATAAATTTGAAATATACCCAGTATTAATGAAGGGAGAAGAAGCTGCAGTGGAAATTTCTCAACTCATTTAGAAAGAATGCTGTTTTGAGAACAATATACAGAATAGTATTTTGTTTTGTTTTGTTTTGTTTTTTCCACTTAACTTCAGATGGGAGTGGGGGTGGGAAGTGGTTTTAATTACAAGCCAAACATGTAGAGCCTGTGAATTCTTGTTTAGCTAAGTTCAGATATAATGAGTTTTCAGTACTCTGCCAGAAATAAAATGATTGTATATTTATGTGGCTTTGTTTTTTTTTTTTTAATTTTATAGTCATGTTTGCTATGTGACTGAGACTCATAGTAATATTTCTTTTGCCCTGGAAATAGAAGCATTTGTTCCAAATATGGACAAAAGACAATCAGGTTCTCTAATGAGAGACCTAATGGGTCTGCCCACCTCTATTCTCTCCTCTTCCAAGTCATTCTTCACATAAATCCTCTGCCAGATTTGTTTTTCTAATTCATAGCCTGGTTTAGACCACTTCTTTGCTCAAAAGTCAACAAGGAACCTTTCTGACTACCTAGTCAAGTTGAAACTCCATTATCTAGCCTTCAAAGCCTTCCAAATTTTCATCAATGCAGTGTTTCAAACCAATAGAGCATTATTTCCCTGTGTGTCCTCTGAGCTTCTATTAACAGTCCATTCTTTATCTCCCATAAATGTTCTATAGGATCGTCAATAATCATTTTTTAAACACCAACTTAAATGAATTTTTTTTTTTCAAAAAGCCTTCCCTGATCTACCTAGCTGGTCCTTCTTATCACTTTCTTCAGGTTGTACACAGAAGTTTATTTCCATAACCTTATGCTATTGCTATTACTATTTTTATCATGACTTAATGGGGTAGGCTTAGCCCAGGACTAATCTGGGAAGTTCAAGTTTAAAACTGGAAAAAATAAAGATCTATTTAAAATAAGACCCCTAAGGTATCTGTAGATGGATTTTAGGGGTGTGTGTGTGTGTGTGTGTGTGTGTGTGTGTGTGTGTGTGTAAATTATTCTCAAGGTTTTTGCCCACTTCACTTTGCATTAGTTTTTCAAAATCCTTTGAGACTTGGGTTCCAGGTCTAGCCTTACAAATAACTAGATTTGAGTAGGTACAATAACAGATAGCATTTAAGTTTTGTAAAACATTTAGAGATTTTGAGCTTCACAAAGGGATTATGATTATTATCCTCATTTTTCAGTTAAGGAAATGGAGGTATATAGACTTTAAGTGACTCATCTAGAGTTACACAACTAGTGTTGAAACAGGATCTGAACTCCAGTCTTCATGACTTTAAGTCCAACACTGTATTATCTTATCTAATAAATAGAATAGATACAGACCACTTGGTCTGTATATTTCATTGTATTTAAAGTTTCGTAAAGCTAAGCTACTGCCAAGGGTTATATCTCCAGCCTGCGAACCAGGATTAAAGTACCAACTTTACCACTATAAATACTTCACATTTTTGTAACATTTCATATAAATGTGAAGTAGAGTTCCACTAAGATCACAACAAAGCTCCTTAATGAAAGGGATTCTTTTGTTTTGTTTTGTTTTGTGCCCACCATACAGCACAGGGTATTATATTTGATCATGATATCATCATGATCTTCCTCAACTTCCTCCTCATCATCATCGTTGAAATCATCATCATTAAGTAAATGTGATTTTATTAGTTTAGAGAACTCGAAAGACTTCATTGACTAGTATTAATCAATATTTGCTTTTCAGTTTATAGTCTTAAGAGTTCTTTGGGGTGTCAGTGTGACTTAGTCATAACTGTCACACAGACAGTATGTGTAAGCCAGGGGACTTTAACTTACTTGCTCCAAGGGTAAGTCTTCACTTATGTAAACTATCTCTAGGCATTTAAATACTTAGCTGAATTGAATTAAATCTACCCAGTGGATAGTACAAGTAAAATTATTCCTAATAAACAAAAAGGGAAATTGAAACCCAAAGAACTTGAATTTGTTTGTGGATATAAAGCTATAAAATATTGGAGATAGGACTTATATGTAAGTACTGATTTTATTTTTTTTTAATTATAGCTTTTTATATACAAGACATATGCATCGGTAATTTTTCCACACTGACCCTTATAAATACTTGTTTCAACTTTTCCCCTCCTTCCCTCCACTTCCTCCCCTAGAAGGCAGGTAGTCCCATACATGTTAAATATGTTAAAGTATATGTTAAAATCAATCTAATTTTATTGTTAAGAACATCTTTTTCCCTTATCCAGGTCTTTTCTCCATCATGTGTAAAAAGAAGACTTTATACTTTGTTTGAAAATGCCTTATAGATTAAATTCTATGATTCTAGTAGAAGAAATTGGGTGGCACAATCTGGATCTGAAATCAAGAAGATCAGACTACATCTGATATGAGAAATTTACTAGTTGCAGGCTTGGGAAAGTCCCTTAAACTCTCTCTGCCTCAACTTCCTCATTTATAAAATAAGGGAAATAATAGCCAATCTCATAAGATTGCCATGAGGTCAAAATGAGATATTTGTAAAGCACTTTGCAAATATTAATATTTAATATGATTTATACCTATTATTGAACTAGAACTCACATTCTGGGACAGATGTGAGTTTAGAAAAAGATTCATTCATGCATTTATTCATTCTTTCATGACCCTTGGCAATCAGTTATAAGGACAACAAAATCAGAAATATTGCAAAGCTCTTGAAGAATGTTTATGTTGCTGGCCATACCAAACTCCAGAATGGAAAAGGAAATATCTCCATCCCATAAGAAAAGCACTTCTGTGCTATCCAGTATCCCAGCTGCTGCTTTCCCCTGCTTTGTTCCAAGGCTAGACACAGAAAATTCAGCATCCAGTTTCTAATATAGAGTGCCCTACTGGGAAATAAAGCTGCCACCAGTTAAATTCATTACCACAGATGGCACCAGTCTTAGAGTCACTCTAAATTACTCGAAAAATTGGAGGAGCTAGTTATGAGCAAAATCATTGGCTTCAAAGGTTCCCAGCCTAGCTAATAGATCACATGGCTGAAGCTTTTTTACCTCGAGGTCACTGGTTTGACCAGGGCCCAGTTTCCTGCTGATAAAAAAAAAAAAATACTCTTCCCATCTGACAGCTGGCCTGTGGCATTTCTGTGAAATGAACTGTTCTCTAGCCAGGTCCTGGTGAATAGTCATCCCTTCAACTCCTGGCCATCCACAGACTCAGCAGTTTTCCTGATGGCTTTCTTTAGAATGACTACCAAGGTCTCTGAGGTAGAAGTAAAGGGCATAGAATTCAAGGAGCTGTGTAACAGGGTCTTTAACTGGCTGAGCTAGGAAGGGACCAGGATTTGACTGCTCAGAAAGCATCAGTGATAGGATTTGAACTAAAGGCCCTGTAATCTTTAATATGGTTTTTCAACCCTGTGTCAAGTGTCAAGCATATGGCAGGTAGGTGAATGCCAGACCCGAAGTTAGGAAGACTCATCTTCATAAGTTCAAATCTGGCATCAGACACTAGTTGAGTGACCCTGGGCAAGCCACTTAACCCTGTTTGCCTCAGTTTCTTAATTTGAAAAATGAACTGGAGAAGGAAATGGCAAACTACTCTAATCTCCAAATGGGGTCACGAAGAACTGGACGTGACTGAAAAATGACTGAAAATCAAATAAGGGTGGAAGGTAAAGTCAGTGGAAACCTAACCTATATGAAGAATATTGCTTCTTATCCATGGAGTGTTAAGACAGAAACACAAAAAGAAAGAAAGAAGCAAAACAAAACCAAAACAAAACAAAACAAAAAAAACCTTTACTTTTATTGATACAGTTTTGTTTTTACATAATAGACTTTCCTCTCTTCTCCAGTGACCCAATAACAAAGAAAATTAAACAAAATCAATTCACTTAGTGATGATATCAGGAAATAATAATGATAATAATAGCTAGCATTCATATAGCGCCATAGTTAGGAGGCAACTATTTATGGACCTGACCAGGAAGTCTTGCCTTCAAATATGGCCCCAGACACTCATTAGCTATGTGTAAGGTCCATGAGGTCATGATGAGTCAGATTTTACTAAACAATGGAACTATTTTCTCATTTGATCCTCATAACAACCCTGGGAATTAGGAGACATTATTTCCCCCCTTTTTCATTTGAAGAAACTGAGATTAAATGACTTGCACAGGATCATACACCTAGTGAGTTTCTGATGGGGGATTTAAAAACTGGTATTCCAGACTTCAGACCCAGTGTTTTATTCTTTGCATCACTTAGATTTTATATATATATATATATATATATATATATATATATATATATATAGAGAGAGAGAGAGAGAGAGAGAGAGAGAGAGAGAGAGAGAGAGAGTCTGCTTATTTCACCCCATATTCCTTAGTTTTAATGGCTCCTTGATGTTGTTTATCTCTAATCTATCCTGTCTATATCTTATTTGGACTTAATGAATTGCTATTCTCTATGGACTATAAGCTTCTTGAGAGCAGGGACCTTTTTTCCCCTCTGGCACATAAGTGCTTAATAAATACTACCTGATTGACTCTGTTTATACAGTTGGTCATATTCCTCGGAGTTCCTCATCTTAATTATTTCCTATGGCACAATACTATTCTGTTACATTCATATAGCAAATATTAGTCAGTCATGCCCTAATCAATGTGCAATTATTTCTATTTTTTTGTTCTCTCAGAATTACTATTGTGTTATACATGGATTGCTGCATTTTTCTTCTTGCTTTTCTTAGAGTATTTTCCTATATCCAAATTCTATTCATTCTTTCTGACCCAACTAAGATACCAGCTTATAGGATACTAGAGCTAGAAAGGGCTTGTGAATTGTCTGACATAATTCCAAATGTAATGATATAATCTTGTTGTTGTTGATGTCTATTTATGGTTTTCTTGGCAATGATACTGGAGTTGTTTGCCATTTTCTTCTCTAGTTTATTTTACAGAACTGAGGCAAACAGGGTTAAGTGACTTGCCTAGGGTCATGCTGTAAGTGTCTCAAGCTGTATTCAAACACACAAAGCTGAGTTTTCTTGATTCTAAGCCCTGATTCTAAATCAATCCACTATACCACCTAGTTGCTCCATCATATAGTTATGATTAAGAAAAAACTGAGTACCAGAAAGAAGGGACTCACACAGATTTAGATTGTGTCATGATATTACCCTTTATAATTCTGGTCCATATTGCTCACCCTTCCTGCCCTTACTTCCTATATCACAGATTTCAGCTCTTTTCTTCAGTAGGGATAAAGTGATTTGCTCAAAGATACTCAGCTCACCATTGGCAGAATTAGGCATAGAATGAAGATTTTCTGGATCTTGGTCCAATAGTCTATTTTTTTATCATAGTGTCTATTTCAGCCAGTTTTAAGAAACTCATCTTAGATTCTGAACACCTTTAATAAAGAACTGATAGCTAGAATTAGACCAGGGATGGCTTTACCTATAGATAGAATAGACTGATAAAGGATAATCTTGGCACATTTCCTTTAGTCTTTTTATTTTACCACCTTTAGCTGGGCCTGGAATTTCACAATTTCTTACATTTTGTGGGTTTTGATCCATAAAATTTCTAACTTAAAATATAGATAATCCTGAGTGGTATTCTTTCCCTCTCTGATATTAATTTTTTTTAATCTCTAAGGTAAATTGGTTGATTTTGGTGATTGATTTGAAATAAAAAGGCCTGGGTTCAATCCCACTTAGTTTCTTAATATTTATGTGACCTTAAAAAGTAATTCAACCTCTTTGGGTCTCAATTTCTTCATTTATAATTAGAGGGTTGAGCTATACGCTCTTTGAGATCCATTCCATTTCTAAATCTTTAATCCTATGTCTAGACTCTCTTCTATCATAAAAATCTTCTCTTGAACTGAACTTTAAATGATAAACTCACATTTATATCCACTTTTCTTCATTGACACTTTTCAAGTATACTACAAGATTTTATAAGAATAGCAATCAAAGGAAGTGACTTGATGATGCTAGTAAGGGACAAGTATGGAAATCAATATCAATTTCATAATCTGATTCTGAGATAAGAAAGTTAAGATTCAGGGAAAGCAAAAGAGGTGCTGGGCAATGCAGTAAGATACTTAATATCTCTGAATCTTAGTTTTTCCATTCATAGGTATAGGTATAATTGTACCTTGTTTACTTTCTCATGTGATTGTTATGAAGAATGAATGAGAGAATCTATGTAAATAGTTTTGTGAACCCTATAGAATCATATACATACCAGTTACTATTATTGTCTTTTTCCATATAATTTCTGGATTATCTGATGAAGTTGTAGCAGTAAAAGGGCTTTGAAGAGCATCAAGCATTAACTCAAATAAAGAATGGTTAATAATGATATTACTCCCATCACTAATTTCTCAGATATTTCAATCATAAACTATTGTTTGCCTGACTATAGTTGGCCTCTGGAGAAAAGTTATAAAGTTAGAAAAGTTTTGTTCTTCTCCATCCCTTCAATAACTATTCTCACACTGATCTCTGAGGAAGTTTTTTGGTGTATAATAAAGGGTAAACTTTAGTATTAGAGAATCTCAGTTCAAATCCTGTGTCTTTTCTTATTTCCTCTTTGATTTAACATTTCTGTATCTCAATTTCTTTATCTTAAAATGAAGGGATTGGGATAGATGGTCTCCACGATTCTGTAGAGAATAAAAATAAAATATCTTATTGGTCCAAGGATAGATACCTTTATGGACCGCTTTATTATGAATGTCCTTACTTTAATTGGTTTCTATATATCATGCTTTGCTACCTATTGGTTATATATTTGTTGCCATGAGATGAGTCTTATAGAAATAAAAAGGTCTTATAAAAGGCAAACTAAATTGTACTTTGGAAAATCACTTTCCAATGAATGGCATCCCTAGCTGACTTTCAATAAACTTACCATTTCCTTTCCTACTAGTCTCTGGAGTCATTGAATTCCATGTTATAACCTAGCTAGTAAATTAGATTTTCCCTGGCCTTTTCCAGATTTCAAGTTGAAAAACAGCTATGTAGTCTACCATCCAAAGATTTGATGAATCTGACGGCTACTTCCTCCCAAGTTCTCTCATGTTCTGCCTTTGTTCCCTAAGATTTCTAATACTGGACAATTTCAAAGTACTCAATCCACTCTCTACACTGCCCCTATCCCTTCTCCCTAGCTAGGTGTCTCCCCTTACTTATAAGAATTTCTCTATCCTTCATGTATTCTATTTCCACAAGAATCTATTAGAGAAAGGAAATTCTTCTGAGTCATTTTGATGCTAAGAGCTTAATGACTAACAACATGACCATAAATTACACTTCCCAAAGGGATATATATTTTAGTAAGACTTTCTGGAGTCCTGAATTAGGCGCTGATTCAGTTGGAATAAACAAATACAAAATGTATTTTACATGTAAGGCACTCTGAGAAGCACTGTGCTGTAGGCAGTTAGAAGAGAACTAAGACACAGTTGTATCCTCAAGAGCATATAGCAACTCTCAATAAAAATTGGGCATTTATAGAAATAATCATCACAGGAAGTAGAAAGTTCTCATGTATATCATTATTGCATTTTTCTGTGACGATGAAATTATTACTTACAAAATATTAAAAGGCCACTAGATTCAAGAGCATTCAACCCTGTGCTGGTTACTTCAGTTCTTTATGTAGTTCACTTCCCTCATCAGCACCATGGGGCAATGATTATTATACTGCTTAACTTGAAGGATTAGAAACCATAATACTCATTATAAATATAAACATTTCAAGCCTTCCCTCCCAGAAGCACAGGTGCATGGGTTCAGTTTGTACCCCACCCCCTGAATATCAGCTTAATTTCGTAGAAAGAGGATTGGACTTGAAGTCAAGAACAAGACAACCTGTACAAAACCCAGTTTCAGAATCTACAAAATGGAGAAAATAGAACCTATAATATCTACTTTACAATATCATATTACAAATTTAAGGTGCTTTTGCAAACCTGGAAATCCTATGCTAATGTCAGCCATCATTATTTTTAATTGTTAATATAGTTATTATAATTCAGTACAGCTACTCTATAGTTCAAGGACTTGAATTCAAATTCTGCATCTAATATGTACTACTTTTGCGACCTTAGGAGAGCCATTTACCTTCCCTGGCTCGCAATTCTCTGTAAAATGAAGGGGATGCTGAGGTCATTTTCAGCTCTAGCCTTTTATTCTATACTCTAAGTTTCCTGAGATTAGGGAATCACATTATATTCATTTGTTTATCTCCCTTCTGCCTTCCAACATACCAGAGTACATATTACATAGAAGATACTTGATATAGACAATATAATGAATGGATGACTTAACTAATCTTATGAGTATAGTATTAGAAATATATAAGGGAAGTGCAAAATATTATTAAAAGCCAAAGGAAGAAAAATCTTTTATGTTTTATGTAAGTTCTTTATGAACTAGAAAGCCTTCCCTCCCAGAAGCACAGGTGCATGGGTTCAGTTTGTACCCCAACCCCTGAACCCTTGCCTCCAGTTGGGGAAATGACTAGGGTGAATTTAAAACTGAGATACCCAGATGCTTTGGCAAAGCTGGAGTGGACCATAGATGCTCAATTAAAATAAATCACAGTAATTGAGTTGTCACATGGGCCAGGCCTTTGATGAATGTAGAAAGGAAATGCTGATGCCATCCAAAAAAACCTAGCATATTATTGCTTTGGGAAAAAGTAATGAAGCTTCACAGGGACAGGATTGTTGCATGCCTTGGGATACCTGCCACCCAGATCACCAGGATAATGTGCTGAGGTACTGCAGTAGTTCATTAACGGGACCCTAGTTCAGGCAGCTAATTTCTTCAGAACATGGTACATGTTTGGCCTCGGAAGTAATTTCAAAGTGAAATTCTCTGGCCACCAGTGAATATGGCTTTGGGACCAGAATTCTCTACCAAAGTGCTCTTTTGCTGCTCCATCCGGGCAGGGTGACCCTGGTCCCTCAAAAAGCCAAACCAACCGAGCTCGGCCTTCGATAGCTCTTACCAGGCTGGAAAAGCCTGAATTAAATGACAGTCTACCTACATTCAGGTTTTATCTTTACCAAGTTGGTGGTGGAATTAATTTTTAACTATAGGAACTCTCAATGACATCTATTTATATGCAGAGGGAGACATAATCTGAATATGTTCTGGAGAAGAAAAGGTAAAGACAAGGGAGTTAAGTGTGGATGGAAGCATCAGTATGGTTAACAACTAGCTCTCTGAACAAAATATGTATGCAGAACACATTTTAACTTTACTCTACATTCTTTATATTTTCTCCATAGGCTTCTTAAGTCTAGATAATCAAAAAAATAATAAACCAAGCTTTGATTTGCATCATTTACAAATTTCCAGATTGTAAATGCTCATGCTAAAAAATTAATAATTGATTTTCATATACTCTCAGATGATGATTTCCTGAATAGTAATAAAGGAGCAAGACCTTGGGTAGAAATTCCTCCAGAATGTTTCCTGGTATGTTGACAATAAGTTGGTTGGCGAGAAAAATATGGAAGAGGAGATCAGATAAGTCTTTCAAATGGTCTATGACAAATTTAAAACAAAGCTTTGCTTGATAAATCCTTGCCTATTTGATGTTTCGAAACAATGACAGATTCAGGGTGGATGAATGGATAGTCAGTTGCCCTTGGTATCATATTAAGCTTATATTTAGGACCAAATGACCTGCACTTTGTTGAGTAGTGGAAAGAGTCTTGAAGGTAGGAATAAGAAGACTGAATTCTAGATCTCAAAATGCTCCTAGCTCAATGTCAATAAAACAATCAAGCATTTATTAAGTCTCTACTATGTGATCAGGCATCTTACTAGGTATTGAGCATACAAACACAAATATCCCTTCCCTCAAGGAGCTTGATAATTACATACACACACATATAAAAGAGAGAGAGAGAGAGAGAGAGAGAGAGAGAGAGAGAGAGAGAGATTTTGTGATCTTGTACAGGAGTCTCTAAGCCTCTGGACCTCAGATTCCTAATTTTTAAAGTGAAAAGTTTTGAGAAAATAATGTCTAAAATCTCTGCATGAAGCTCTATTACTTACTCAAAATTTTACATTTAAAAAATTAGGAATCTGAAGTCCTGATGTATAAAAGAAACTTGAGCAAGATTTGAGTGCACATGGGCACACACAATCAGGAACAGAGCAGGTAGTTTATTCCCACACAGAAAAGGGAATGTCAAGTAACAAAGAATCATAGATTAAAATAGAATCCAGTCATTTCTCATTACTCTTACTATTACTGGAATAAAATTTCTTTGCAAGGTTGTCAGCCACTTTGCATTTCAATTCCACTGAAATGAATCGAATCAAACTTCAAGAGGAATCATTTTTCTGAGGGTATTTTCCTCAGCTTTCAATGCTTTCTGGATTGCAAGCCCAATCCTGCCTTTACTACTGCTACCTCTAGCTCTAGTAGACCCAAACTTTATTACCTTCATTGGCAATTCTCTAGTTTCGATGTTTACAAGGAAAGGGGATATGAAAGGAGAAACAAGACAGGTTGGCTTTTCTAGTACAAGCCCAAATAATTGAATCAATGCTTTTCATGAAGAGTGAGTACATAAGGAGATTCAGCCCCATCATGATGGGAAAGAAGGATGGGACTTGTCCATTCTATTTAGAGATACACCTTCTCTTCTTGATAATTGCCTTCAAGTGCTCCAAACAAGAAGTTTTCTCTTCTTGATTCTGCAAAAGGACCTCACACAATCAGTTTTTCTAGCTCAGCTGTAAACCAGGGGGAACTCTACTCAGTGATGAACCATACATAGCCACAAGCAGGCAGAGAATAGCTGTACTTATTCAGGTTTTCCACATTGTCATTCGGAATCACTGAGGGAAAATATGTGAATTTTTCAGTGGGTTAACAGGAAGGAAGTTTATGCATCTGGCTGGAATGTCCTAGGGCATTTTCTAAGTTCCCTCTCAATTCTATAGCCTGTGTTCTAACATCCCTTCTGATGCTTACATGCCATGGCCTGTGTTGTAAAATTTTAGATACTAAAGATATAAAATGCTTTGACATGCTGTGCTTTCTGTTCTAACATTTCCTGTCCCAAGGTCCTTCTCAGCTCGCACATTCTATTTTCTAACAAGCTGTGTTCTAAGGTCATTTTTGTCTTTGACATTCAGTGATCCTTTAATTCTAGGGTAGCCACTCAGGAGAGGGGTGATGGGATCTGTGTGCATGGTTCAGGAGGCAGCTGTGACTTTCTGAATAGCCTGAAATTTGGCTATGGAAACTCACAGCCGGGAAAGCTAGGCTAATAGATGAATGAATTGACAATGTGTGAATAAGTTATTCTGCTAAGCGGACATTGAAGTGCTGGCAGATGTGGACTATGTCCCTTATTCTCTGCATAAATAGGCTGGTTTGGAAGAAGAGATGCCACTGGAAAAGCACAGCTTCCAGACTATATTTTCCATTTGAGAGGGGAAATAATTGACTATTTTAAATGTCAATGATAAAGTCACAATTGTTTGTCATTGATTCACAGAATGCAAACACTAAAAGGGACACTGGAGACCCTGTAGGAAGTTTGGTTCAGGAGAAAGAGCCTTGGCTCTCAAGTCAGAGAATCTGGGTCCAAATTTTGTCCCTAACTCTGTGAGATCTTGGACAGCTCACTTAACCTATATAGGCTTTAGTTTCCTCATACATAAAAATGAGGGATTTGGACCATATGGCCTCAGATATCCCTTTCAGCTCCTTTCAATTTACAGGTGAGTAAACTAAGACCCACAGAGAGGAAATTTCTCACCCAAGATTGGATTCTTATTGTTAGAATTTGATATCAGATCCAGGTCTGTTGAAAACACTATGTTGTTGCTCACTTTGCCTACTCCATGAGTTAGATGGTGACCATTCTGCCTGAAAGCAGATAAAATTCTTTAAATTTCAATTTACTTATATCCTCGTGTGTCCCTTAAGCCTCCAATGGAGATGGAATGTCTTGTGTTAGGAGTATCAAGGAAGCCAGTGTCACTGGATTGCAAAGTGAATGATGGAAAGAGGGGGAAAGTTGTTTCACAGTGGTGAAAAGTATACAAACACTGGAAAGCTAAGAAAGAACAAGTTATGAACAGCAATAGTTTAAAGGTGAAATAATGAGGTAAATGAGACTTATACCAGAATGGTAGCAGCCAGAGGAAAGAAGGGGGCATATTTTAGAAATGTTTCAAATTGACAGGTCTTGGCAACAGATTAGATATGGGAGAGAAGAGGTGAGATAGTGAGGTTACACCTAGGTTTTAAGCCTGGGAGGATGGGGGTACTTTTGATAATAATAAAGAGGTTTGGAGAGGGGCAGGCTTTAGGGGCAAAGATATCAAGTTCACATTTAGAAATGCTAAGTTTAAGATGTCTACTGGAAGTCTAGTTTGAGATGTTTGAAGGCAATTTCAATTGGAAGGTCAGCAGAAAGATCGGGGTAGAATAGGAAGAATCATAAGCATAGAGATAATAATTGAATCTATGGAAATTTATGAAATCAACAAGTGAAGGAGTATAAAGAAGAAAAAAGAGGTTTGGAGACAGAACTGAGAAATACCTATGGTTACAGAATATGATCTATAGGAGGATCTAGCAAAGGAGATTGAGAAGGCAGAGAGCCAGGACATAGTGGTATTTTATTCTTTCCCGTCCTATCGTAGTCCTAGGCTAGCCTAGCCTACCCTACCTTATCCTTCTGTCCAGCCCCTTATCCTATACCATCCTAGCCTATCATTGTACCTTAGATCTAGAGATGGAAGACATCTCATCTAGCACTCTCATTTAATAAATGAGGACATTGAGACTAGTGAAGGTTAAGTGCCTTGGCAGAGGCAGGGGTAGAGATTTCATCAGAGAAGAGATTTCAAAATAGGTCTTTTGCTACAGAAGCTTTTCAACTGCAAGGTTTCTAATGAAGTTTCCTGAGGATCTGTGCACAGCCCAGTGCTGTTTAATGTTTTCTCAGTGATCTGGGTAAAGATAGAGATGACATGCTTATCAAATTTGAACCTGATATAAAGCCAGTTGTGCTTGCAAATATTTTGGATGACATGATCTCAAAAGAACTCAGTGACATAGAACTTTAAACCAAGACTATTAAGGTGGAATTTAATGGGGATTAATGTTAATGATTACTTGGATTCAAAAATCAATATCATAACTTCAAGGGAGCAGTTTAATCTGAAAAAAAAAAGAGCTTTGTGCCTTGTAAACTATAAGCTGCCTATGGATCATCACTGAGATATAACAACCAAGACACAGAGGCATAGTATTCAGGACTAGGGGAAAGGTAGTCCAATGTCCTATTTCCTGGCCTTACCACATCTGGGGTATTGTGTTCAGTTCCTAACGGGCTTTAGACTTACTTTATATGACTCTAAAATAAGAAATGCTATTTTATAAAACTTTTTATTTTTCAAAACATATGCATGGAAAATTCTTCTACATTAGCCCTTGTAAAACCCTGTGTTCCAATTTCCCCCCTTCCGACACTTCCTCCCCTAGATGGCAAGTAGTTCAATATATATTAAACATAGTAGAAATATGTTAAATCCAATATATGCATACATATTTATACAATTATCGTGCCTCACAAGAAAAAAAAGAAGCAAAATAAAATGCAAGCAAACAACAACAACAAGAGTGAAAATACTATGTTGTAAACCATAATCAGTTCCCACAGTCCTCTCTCTGGGTGTAGATGGCTCTCTTCATCAATGAACAATTGGAATTGGTTTGAATCATCTCATTGTTGAAGAGAGCCATGCCCATCAGAATTGAACAAGAAATATTTTTAAATAGTATTTTATTTTTCCAAATACATGCAAAGATAGTTTTCAATATTGACCTTTGCAAAACCTGGGGTTTTAATTTTTCTTCCTCTGTACCCTTTTGCCCTCTTCCTAAGATAGCAAGCAATTCAATGTAGGTTAAACATGTGCAATTCTTCTAAACATAGTTCCATATTTGCATCACTGCATAAGAAAAATCAGATCAAAAGAAAAAAAAAACAAACAAGCAAGCAAACAACAACAACAACAATAACAAAAAGTGAAAATACTATGCTTTGATCCACATAGTTCTCTTTTTGGATGTGGATGGCTCTTTCTAATACAACTCTATTGAAATTTCCTCTAGTTGCCTTATTGCTGAGAAGAGCCCAGTCCATCACAGTTGATCATCTCATAATCTTGTTGCTGTGTATAATATTCTTTTGTTTCTGCTCATTTCACTTAGCAACAGTCCATGTAAGTTTTTCCAAGATTTTATGAAATCAACCTGCTCACCATTTCTTATAGAACAATAATATTCCATTGCATTAAAAAAAACCATAACTTACCAGTCATTCCCCAACTGAGGGAAATACATTCAATTTCTAATTCCTAGCCACAATACATATTTTTGCATATGTGGATCCTTTTCCTTCTTTTATGATCTTTTTGGTATTAGGACTCAGTAAAGACACTGCTGGATCAAAGGGTATGCAGAGTAAAACAAAAAAATCTTAATTAACTTTGAGTCTATGGAGTTTATGGATAGATTTCAGCAGCTATATGAATTTGAATGGGAAAATTACACATTTAATTCAAAATAATTGGTTCCCTTTGTAATCCTACATATTTTATTTTATGTATATAAAAACATTAATCCACACATAGGCTTTGCCAAATTGCCATGTTCCATGATACAAATAGACTGATTACAGAATAAAGTTTAGAGCAGTGGGTCAAAGTTGAATAGAAGTGAATACAGGCTGATAGTATAGTGAACACACAGACTCTGAAGTTTTGAGATTTATGAGGCTGATGAAGCCATATGATCCAAGAAATTCAAAGTACAATGTACAACATTTAATCATACTTATAGAATATGGAGTCTCAAAGGAGAACATTGGTAAAATTAAAATTAAAAAAATATTAAAATTGTTTTTTAGAGATAGTCTAAAAAAGTTATAAATTCATGAAAGAGGACTACTACCTTTACTACTCAATTAAATGAATTAATACCTACCTTTGGTGATGCAGGGAATCCTAGGCAACTTTGCTTCCCATTGAAGGTACAGTTCTTTAGATTTAATGAATTCTTCATTAGCTCTTTAGAGCAAATGTATTCCTCATTCTCATGTGTGCTGCTGTGGTTACCAGTCTGGATGGGTTGCCTTGGAGAATTGTGGAATTTAAAAGATGTATTCAACAATGCATTAGGTTCTCTTATTAAAAGAACTGTGGACATCAATTGATGCAAAAATGTGGTTAGTTTTTTCAAATTATTCTTAAATTCTGATTTTTTTTTAATGTGTGCATATATCCTTGCTATTTTCATAGCATTTCCTTTCTTTTTTATTTGTTTTGTTTTGCTGTCTATCTCTTGGGCAGGATCTCACTGAATCTAATCCTTGTACTAGGAACCATCGTGTACCTGGTTTGTAACATGTTGCATTGCCACTGGGATACTGAGTTTGGCAATGTGAAGGGAGACAAGATTGGTACACCCTGATGATCTAAGCTCCCTAAAACCAGCCCCTGTTTGTTTTTTTTTTTTTTCCAGTAGAGCTCTGGATTTTTCTTTTACATTATTGCTATATAAGCTATTAAAGTTGCAATATAGAATGAACCTCCTGAGTACTAAACAGCCCTAAACAGTGTTGATCTCCCAGCACGTGCCCCAATCATTGGAGAAACAGAATGCTTTGAAAAAATAGAGTTTGGGATATGATGGTTAAACATGGGGAAGATGGTAAGGATATTTACTGTAATAGCAGTCCAACCTTGGGATTGTTTTTTGTTTGTTTGTTTTAAAATTTTATGCTGGGTTTACTAAAAGTTGCCACAATATTGAAAGCATTACATATAGACATGTTGCCCACAGAAGAAAGTTGGTACGCCTAGTAAATGCCAGAGTGAGGACTTAATTCCAGATTTTCTGACTGCCTTATTGTACTATGATAATATTATTTTTGTACTGGGAATATGGTGTGGATTATTATCAATGCTCCCATTCTCTGCAGCTCCTATCTCCTCTGAATTTCTCATCCTTTTCTCATTTCCCTTTGGGTCCCTAATCATCTAGCAGAATGTCTGAGCAAGCACACTCTAACCCTGCTGCACCCACCCATCCGTCTGCTATGGTGGGCTTGTTTTCATTCCATCATTTCTCTCTATTATCTCCTGCCTTGAATTTATTTACCTCCATCCAGTACTTTGAATCCCATTGAATGAAAACCCTTGTGTGAAATAAGGTTGCCCAGGAGAAACTAAAGAAAACATTCCAGCCAACGTACCAGTTATCTATCTAGGGAGCACAGAAAGATGAGAAGGCTGACAAAGAAAACATCTCTATTTTCATCAGCATCTAGGCAGGGGGAAATGGTGTGGGGCCTATCTGTAATAATTTTCAATTTGAAAAAGGTGATGACCTGTATCTGGCTAATATGATGAGAAAATTTGATTTGTACAGAATCTGGAGATGAAAACAGCCTTAAAAATGTGAAACCAAAGGGAAAGATTCTGCAGAATTAAAAGAGAGAGTGTTTTTCAATGAACAAAGACTGGATGAGACAAGGGAATGGAGGAGTTTCTACAATAGTCTGGGGCGGGGGATAGCGATAAATATCACAACTTTTTATGGCAAGGCTTCAACTTGTAAGACTGAGTCCAACTCCTGGAGATATGGGAAATCCAGCAACAGCAGAAACAGGCAAGTCTGATAGTGCAAATGAGCTGGAAATAATGCTGAATTTAAGGTCAGATGATGAGTACAAATCTTGACATAACAATAATTTATTAAGTATTACTGCTGTGTTCTATTAATACTGTGTTAGGAGCTGGAGAAAGAAGGACAAAAAGGAAAAGTAAGTCCTTGGTCTCAAAGAAGGTACATTCTAAGGTCACCAGCAGCAGCGAGGTATCATAGGGGAAAAGTACTATTTCTGGGATTAGAAGTTTGTTATTTAGTCATGTACAATTCTTCATGAACCCAACTGAGTTTTTCTTGGCAAAGATACTTGGCAAAGTATCCTCTTTTTGGCTCCCTATTTCCTTGCCATTTCCTTCTTTAATCTAATTTTCCAGGTAAGGAAACTGAGGCAAATGAGGGTTAAGTGACTTGCCCAGAGTCACACAGCTAGTAAATGTCTGAGACCATATTTGAACTCAAATTTTCCTGACTAGTGCTTTATCTACTGGAGCACTTAGCTGCCACCTGGAATTAGAAGAGAGTTCAAATACTGCCTTTGATGGTTAAAACCCTATGTAAATCATTCACCTTCTTACCTATCTATAATAATTTTCAATTTGAAAAAGGTGGTGACCTTTTTCTCCTCTCTAAAATGAAGGGATTTTAATTAGTTGGCCTCTGAGGTAGCTTCTGGCCATTAATACTTAGACTTCCTGATTTTGATTCTGCTTTCATTTAAGACTATGCTACTGCATCTTATCTATAAAGTAGAGATAATAGTACTTTCATGACCTCTCTCTCTCTCCTTATCATGAACTAATAAAATAAAAGAATATTAACTACTTCCTACATACTTGGTATTGTAGTAAGCACAGGGCATACAAATGCAATAACTAATCAATCTATCTCTTAATAAACTGCATTGTAATAGGTCTTATCACACATAAGGAAATATTGACCAGTGGTGAAGGGAGGATATTTTCCACTGGGAAGTCACAAGTTGAGCAAGAGAACAAAGAGGAAGTTAACTTTTAGTTAACAGTCTTTTTAGAAGCTATGGCAGTGTTTCATCTGATTAATAGTTCCCAGGGTAAGAAGTAGAAAAGAGAAGGGTGTCAGTAGGATTCTTGATCAAAGATTATCTATAGCTCATCTCTGATATTCCTACTAGTCCTTAAAACACCTTCTCTGGTGTCTCTGCTTCCACTTGCCAAATCTAGGAAGTCTCAGTCAATTCAATCAACAACCTCTTTCAATTATAATCTGCCAAGACCTGGGTTATACCTGGTAGGGAACCAAAAAGAGGAATAGATAACTTTTGCTGAGTAAATAAACAATTTGCTGAGGTTTCATGAAACCTCATGAGACAAGATGACCCTCCCAGATTAAACTCATCATGTCTGATGCTGTTGATTTAGGCCTTGATTAACATGAGTAAGTATCAAGCTCTACTCAAAGCCTTCCTTTATAGAGAGTAAAACTTGGACTTTTCTATCCACTTCCCTCTGCTCTTTCTTGTTTCAATTCCAGGAAAAAAAATGTCCCCTTAAGATCCTCCTTAGTCAGGTAGGGTTTGTTCTCTTTTCCCTCTCCCTTCCTGCCTTTTTTGTATGCTTTCTCTTCATTAACTAATAAGCTCCATGAGGTCATCGGCTTTTTTTTTTTTTTAAAGAAAATTATATCCCTCGTATTTAGCACAGTCCCTGATAGTGATAAACACTTAATAAATGTTTATTGGTTTGAATTGGCTTGATTCCTGTGTAGACGGTGGTAAAGGAAAGGGACAGGATAAGTATCATTCCAATTAAAGCTGAAAAAGTTTTGAGAAAAGTCTTGTACTTGGAAATTGCATTTGGAAATCCTTGAGATACATTTGAAGGTGAGGAGCTTTTTTTTTATAGGTACTCATTTTTGTGATTTGACAGGTTGCCTACCCCCAAATCTCTTTCTCACCAGTCTGCTCCAAAGCCTCAAAATCTCCCATTAGAAATTCATGCTTTTGAAGTAAGGCAAAGGGGATATGAGTTCCTTCTTAAGAGATATGCACACATTGTTCATGATTTGGATTTTAATCAAATATCCCATACTCTTCCAAAGCATTCAGAATTTTACGATGTGACTAGGGAACTAACAACTTCTTTGAGCCCCAATTTTTCTATCCCTAAGGGAGATGATAATACTTACATGACCTATTTTATAGTGTTATGTTGGGAAAAAAATTGTGGAAAGAGTGCTGAAACTGAGTCATAAAGATCTCAGTTAAAATTTGCCTCAGACACATATTAATTGTGTGACTCTCCTCACCCACAAAATGGGGAGCATCTTATGTAAGGATAAAAATGATATAGTATTATAAAGCAACATATAAATGCTGACTATTATTATTATTAATATTATTATTATGTGCTGCTGGTTTGCATAGATGATAGAATGTTGATCATGGAGTCACATGAATATGTGAGTTTAAAAACAAATCAATTACTTTCTGTGCCTCAGTTTTCCCATCTAGAAAATGGGGAAAATAACCACACTTACATGACAAAATTGTTGTAAGGACAAAATAAGATAATGAATATAAGTAACTTTGCATACTTTAAAGCCCTATATAAATGTTAGCTGTTTTTATTAAATAGCTGTCATTGAGACATAAAATGTATTCATATGGCAGCATTCTTTAAGGACAGAGACTATCTATTTGTAATATCTTTGTCTAAAATAAATATTATATATTTTTCTCCCAGATTTTGGTAACAATTAGACCAAATTGGTAATAATTAGGCAAATAATTTTTGCCAAGGATTAACTTCCGCTCAAATAAAACAGATTGGAAATATAAATTCAGTTCCCATCTTCTTCATGAAACTCTGATGACTTCAATTGTCTTTTCATTCTGAACTCCCACAATATTTGTTATCTGTGAAACAAATGGTCAAGGGGGCAGAGCTGGAGTGAAGAAGATTTGGCTTTAAATCCTGTTTCTGATACATATAACAATGTGACTGGGAGCAATGTCCCAGGAAACTTCTAAGGTCAGAGATTAAATCAATTAGGGAAGCTATCATACTTGGAATCCCTTACAATGATGAAATTACAAGTCCTGACCTATGTAAAACAACACACACTTTATGTTTATCCCTTAGTATTATAAGATTGTACAGAATAAGGGGATTGTTTCTCTGGTCCACTTGTAGTGGGCAACCTTTCTGGGGTTCTTGTTACCAGACTACTCTGTCCTCTGATGGCTACAGGAATACTGATTCAAACAATGTGATCCATATTGATTGTGAGCCTGAGCTTCTCCCCAAGGTCCTGACCAAAGACGTTTCCTCTCTTATAGTTTAGGATCAAGCAAGGGGGAAGTTGAACACCATTTATAGGAAGTATAAAGCATATGAAGCTTCCAGCTAAGTACAAAATTAGTCCAAAGGAAGGAGAGAGACTATGGGTTCTATTATCTTATGCAGGAGCCATGCTCTCCCTGGAGTTCATGCTTCCATCCTGGGTCATTCTGTCATCTTGTGTCATGTGTCTCTTATGTCATTCCCATATAGTATGTGGGAAATTGAAGCAAGACCTAAAATGCACATTGGGTCTTTTCTTCTTTTATTCCCGCTACAGTATGAGTGCTTCATGCATCTTGACAGCAGACCGCAGCTCATCACTGAAGACAGAAGTGCTTAGGGAGATGTGAATCCTCAAAGAACACCACTTAAAGTTACTGTGAACCTTCTGACCTTGTTTCATGGAGACCCGGGTCAAAGGTAAATCTTGAAAGTCCCAGTGGCTCAGGGAGATCAGTAAGGAACAGAAATTTCTCAGGGGAAAGGGGAACATTAGAGATAGAAAGGATTTTCAAGGGGTAGGCTATTGATTCATCTTTTCTCAATGTTCAGGGATCATTGGGGTCAAGAAAGAAATCACATTTACTAGTAGAATACTTGCAGAAAACTTGTGTGGACAGAGTTAGAAAAACTCTAGAGCAATGATTCCTTTATTTCCAATTATTTCTAATGGAATGAGATGAAACTCTAAAAGCAAAAAATTTAATTTATCTTTATTTTTTCTACAGCTGTTCATGAGATACAATATCAAGGTACTGGAAGATCTCCTTATTTAATTAAATATCTTCCCAAATATTCCATGTTTCTTTTTTTAAATAAAAAAAATTATTTTATAGTTTTAAGTTTTAAATTCTATCCCTCTCTTTCTCCTGGCCCTCCCCCCTTTCTCAGAAGGTAAGCAATCACTACTGGGCTTATACCCCAAAGAGATACTAAAGAAGGGAAAGGAACCTGTATGTGCCAAAATGTTTGTGGCAGCCCTTTTTGTAGTGGCTAGAAACTGGAAATTGAATGGATACTCATCAATTGGAGAATGGCTGGGTAAATTGTGGTATATGAATGTTATGGAATATTATTGTTCTGTAAGAAATGACCAGCAGGATGAATACAAAGAGGCTTGGAGAGACTTACATGAACTGATGCTAAGTGAAATGAGCAGAACCAGGAGATCATTATACAGTTTGATAACAATATTGTATGAGGATGTATTCTGATGGAAGTGGATTTCTTTGACAAAGAGACCTAACTGAGTTTCAATTGATAAATGATGGACAGAAGCAGCTACACCCAAAGAAAGAACACTGGGAAACGAATGTGAACTATTTGCATCTTTGATTTTCTTCCCGGGTTATTTTTAACCTTCTGAATCCAATTCTCCCTGTACAACAAGAGAACTGTTCAGTTCTGCAAACATATATTGTATCTAGGATATACTGCAACATATCTAATATATATAGGACTGCTTGCCATCTAGGGGAGGGGGTGGAGGGAGGGAGGGGAAAAATCGGAACAGAAGTGAGTGCAAGGGATAATGTAAAAAAATTACCCTGGCATGGATTCTGTCAATATAAAGTTATTATTAAATAAAAAAAAGAAGGTAAGCAATCATATATAGTTAATATATGTACAATTCTGTAAAAAAAAATCCATATTAGTCATTTTATATGAGAAGGCTCACATTAAAAATTGAAAGTAAAAAACAACATGATTCAGTTGGTATTCAAATTGGAAACAAATAGGGTATTTCATTGTGAGTCCATAGAGATTGTCTTAGATCATTGTATTGCTAAGAATAGCTAAGTCATTCAGTTATATTATAAACATTATATATTATATTATATACATTATAAAGAATAAAATTAAAAAAAAAAATACTTGGCCAATTAGGAACACCAGACCCAACTGTGCTGCAAAGACTTGGCCCTGGGAGAGAAGGAACTAGCACAGGTAAAGTACAGAAGTAGTGGTGCAGGGACACTGCTGGCTGAGGGAACTTGCTGGAGGATGGAGCTCTTGTTTTGGGATTCCAGGTCAGAGGTGAGAGCTGAAGTGAAGATAGAGGCATCATCTCCCTCACCCAGGATAAAAGGTATTTACACATATTAGTGTAAATAATACCTCTTATTAAAAGAATTTAAGAAGAAAGAATTCCATCATGGGCAAAATGAATTCTGAGGTTCATCTTCAGAGGAAGACACTGAAGTAAAAAAAATTTCTTTTTACCCAAAGAGTAACAATGGCTCCCTGCCCAGAGAGAATTTATAGAAGAACTCGCAAAAGAATTTAAAAATCAAATTAGAAACATTAAAGAAAAGCTAAAAAAATAAATAAAAACTATCCAAAAAACCTCAAGAAGACAATTTTAAAAAACTTAACCAAACAGAAAAGGAGATACAGAGTCTCAAAGATGAAAACAACTATTTCAAAATTAGAATTGGACAAGGAGAAACTAGTGAAGCTATGAGAGACTAAGAAATAACAAAATACATTATAAAGAATAAAAAAAAGATCAGAATGTGAAACATAAGAAAAATAACAGATCTGAAGAACAGATCAAGAAGAAGAAAAAATAAGAATAATTATGACTAAAACAAGAACCTTGGCACAATAATTCAAGAAAATTGTCCTGAATTGATAGAACACAAGGAGAAAGTAGAAATAGAAAAATCCACTAATCACCACCTCAATGAGATACTTTGTGGAAAACAAATAGGAATATTATTGTCAAACTTTGAAACCCCCAGATCAAAGAGATTACAGAAAAAAAAGCAATTCAAATATACTGGAATACAATTAGAATTGTACAGAAGTTATTAGCAGCTACAAAAAAGATTGCAGGTACTGGAATCATATCTACCAACAATCAAAAAAACTAGTCCATGACCAAAATACTATGTCCAGCAAAATTATTTATGATATTGAATGAGAAAAAAATGGACATTCAACAAACTTGCAGATTTTTAGGACCTTTTTTGGCTGAAATGGGACAGATCCTAGGTAAAGATTCTCCATCCCCCACCCCAACCCCAGACCCACCCAAGAGTGGTGCTATAGAAAGCCTGCTTAAGCTGATAGAAGATCAAGGGCTACTTGTTACTTGGGGACAGACAGCTAGACTTCTGGCTACATTAAAACGCACCTCCCCTTGGTTCTTAGAGGAAAAGCAAATCTCTCTAAAAAACTGGGCATTGGTTGGTCAACAGATGTCTGCATATAACAATGAAAACGGTCCTCGTTCAGTTTCCATTGCAGTGTTCTATTTATACAATACAATACAGATGGCCTTAAAATACCAGGATATCCAAAGGGGGAAGCCTGAGATAAAGGAGGAAGACAAAGAACAGATTAATGGCCATATCCCCACAGGGCAGGAAGACTTAAGTGAGACTCAAGGGTGGGGTGAATCTGAGGCAGCCTCAGCCCCACCTGAAGAGCAGGTAATTGACTTTCCTTCATCAACTCCACCCTCCGGGATGGAGGGAAAAGGGGTAGTGGGGGGGGCAGTGACAGCACCAGCACCTCCCCCCCAGCATCTAGCACCTTCCCCCCAGCATCCAGCACCTCCTCCCCAGCATCCAGCACCTCCCCCCCGGCATCCAGCACCTTCCCCCCAGCATCCAGCACCTCCTCCCCAGCATCCAGCACCTCCCCTCCGGCATCCAGCACCTCCCCCCCGGCATCCAGCACCTCCCCCCCAGCATCCAACTGCTCCTTTGAGTAGATTGCAAAAGGGACTAATTAAGGCCAGAGAAGAAGGGAAAAATGTATTAGAATTTCAACACCACATTTTTCCTATAATTCAACAGTTTAATTCTTCAGGTCAAGAAAGTAGAAGATACTCACCTTTTGATATAGAAATCCTCAAAGACCTGAAAAAAGCTTGCACTCTTTATGGGGCTACATCAGCTTATGTTAAGATGCTATTGCAAAATTTGTCTTTTGAAATCTTGACCCCTAATGATTGGAAATCGATAGCAAAAATATGCCTAGAACCTGGACAGAACTACTTGTGGCTTTCTGAATATAGTGAGCTCTGTAGGATACAAGCCCAACAAAATATTCAAAGTGGAGTTCATACTGCAATCACCTGTGACCTACTAACAGGTACAGGTCCTTATGCAGATGTCGCAGCACAAATTGGTTATTCTGTAGCAGCATATCAGCAAATTGCTGATAATGCTATCAAAGCGTGGGCTTCTCTTCACAATAAAGACGACAAAGGGGGGGCCTTCACAAAAATAACACAAGGGCCAAATGAACCCTTCGCTGACTTTGTGGGACGCTTGCAGACAGCTATCATAAGAACAAATGGAGAAAATGCAATAACAGACATCTTGATAAGGCAACTTGCTAAGGAAAATGCTAATGAGGTTTGCAGAAGAATTATACTAGGACTGCGCAAGGATGCTCCTTTAGAGGAACTCATAAGATACTGTGCCACAGTGGACACAGGTGCCTTTTATAGCCAGGCTATGATGCAGACTTCCCAAAATCCAAACATGAGAAGACAGAATCCCTCTTGGCAAGGGACTTCCAGAGAGACTCGTAGATGCTTTCAGTGTGGAAAAGTAGGACATCTGAAAGCTCAATGTTGGTATAGAGATAGAATGGGAAGACAAGGTGGGAGAACAAGACCCCAAACCCCATGTCCAAAATGCAACAGAGGCTTCCATTGGGCCTCAGAATGCAGACAGATTCAGGGAAACGGGATGAGGGGCCCAGCCCCAGGGCCCAAGGCAAAAAACACTTGGGGCATGATGGCAGCCAATGGTGCACCCAGAGAGTGCCTAGAAGTCCAGTACCCAGACATGACCAATCAACCAGAAAGCCATATGATGGGAGAAGGGGATTACACAGTCAACCAGCCAGGAAGCAACCTGATGGCAGAAGGGAATTACAATTGGGGAGAATAGAGCTGTATGCAGCTGGGACAACTGAGATACCCCCTGGAGAGGTGAAATCTGTTCCTCTCCAGCCTATGGATCCCTTACCTCCAGGCACAGTAGGCTTGACCATTTCACCTTCTTGTATGTACAAAACAGTGTCCATCCACACACTGATGTGGGAAACTGGGGAATGTGTAGATAATATCCCAGTCACTAATACAGGTAGTCAATGTGTGACTTATCACCCAGGAGACGTAGTAGCATCAGGGTTACTCATACAGAATCCTAATAAGCAGCCTCGTGATAGTCACCCAGGTTCTGACTCCAGACCACAAAAATCAGAAATATACTGGACAGCAGCAGTAACGGCTGACCGACCTATGCTCACAATCTATATAAATGGCCTACCATTGGAAGGATTGGTAGACACAGGTGCGGATCGTACAGTTATTAGAGGTGCCAGTTGGCCCAGTCACTGGCCAAAGATTAAAGCAGATACCTATATGTCTGGAGTAGGAGGATCAATAGCAGCTGAAGTTAGTGCTGCCCCTATGAGATGGACTTTTGAAGGCAAAACAGGAGTTTTTACTCCTTTTATAGTTGAAAAAATCCCCATCAATCTGTGGGGAAGAGACGTTTTACAACAATTGGGGTTAAAAATGAGTACTTCGGTTTTTTAAGCAGGGCTGCTGTTGAAGGCCTGCCAACACTTTCACCTATTCCTATCCAATGGAAAACTGATACACCAGTGTGGATAGAACAGTGGCCCTTAAGTAGCGATAAAATTCAGGCCTTATTAGATATAGTACAGGAGCAGCTTGAACAAGGGCATTTACAACCTTCTCTAAGTCCTTGGAATTCACCAGTGTTCGTTGTAAAAAAGAAATCAGGAAAATGGAGGATGCTCACTGATTTAAGAAAAGTGAACGAACAGATGGAAACTATGGGAACTCTTCAGCCTGGACTTCCATCTCCTACTCAGCTTCCTAGAGAATGGCCTCTTTGGGTTATAGACATCAAGGATTGTTTCTATTCCATTCCTCTGGATAAGGAGGATATGAAGAGATTTGCCTTTTCGGTGCCCAGTGTCAATTTAGCTGAGCCTTATAAAAGATATGAATGGACGGTTTTGCCACAGGGTATGAAGAACAGCCCCACGTTGGGCGCCAAAATGTGGTGAGCTTTTTCTTCTTAAAACGCAGCCAGGTGATAAAAGTTAGCCCGGTTAGCTTAGAGGCCTATCTCTTCCAAGAGCTCTCTCCAAATGTCTTTAAATCCAAAGGTCTGGTCCTTCAGCCTCTCCCTCTGCTTTCTTCAGCCTCCAGCCAGCTCCAACTCTTCATGTCATTCCGCTGAAATCTCGACTTGTAGCATCTTCACTCTCCGAAGAACACTTCTGCCACCAGCCAGCCAAGTGGAAAATATTCTGCCTTGCCTCGGAGAGAGGGCTTCTGGCGTAGCTCCACTGAAATCCCAAAAGTGTTCTCTGCAGCAGAGTCGTTTCTCTCGAGTCTAGCGCGATCAGCCAGCCAAGAGGAAAATATATGTTCTGCCATAGATCCTTCATCGCTGGCTTTTTATCTGCCTCTTCTGAGAGAATGGGATTATGGGTTTTCTCCCATAGTGCTCTCTGGCCCAATGACTTTAAGGGAGGTGTGAACTCTCTTGAAGTTAGAAAGTGTACTTTGTGAAGCTAGCATACTTGTGGAGTCCAATGAGTAAAGGTGGGAACACAAGCCTTGTCTTGATTAGTTCTACTTAGTACCTTGTTTCAGGTTCTGGCCAAAAACAACTTCTTGTAAGATTAGATCAACTCTAATTACTTAGCAGTTAGTAAGGATTCCAACAGTCAACCAAATCCAAACTCAATAGACAATTTAATATATAAGAGCCAATTTCAAAGATTAATTTCAAGAAACTTAACATGGACAAATTGTTTCTTTTTTTTTACATGAGAAATGAATACCATATGCTTAAGATTCACATCAACAACAAGATAGCTTAAAAGAAAGATTGGCAGAGTTAAGGTAAAAATAATAATTATGTTGTACAAATGAGGTGCAGAGAAAGAATAGACATAGAGGCATTAGAGGGTGGTGGATGGCTTTTAGTTCTGAAAACTAATGAGTTAAATAAGCAACACTACATATATACCATGAAGGATATAGCATCCTCCAAAATCTACAAAGAAATAAAGGAGGGCTAATTTTGCAGAATTATCTATGCATATGTTTTGAAAAATAAAAAGCTTTAATAAAAAAAAAAAGAAATAAAGAGGGAGGGATGGGCAGAATGGGAAGCAAAATGTGAGAGGAAAAGATGAGGAAGAGATCCATAGGTGGGAGGAATATGCTTTCTTAACTATAGCCTGCTTGGGGTGGGAGGTGGTGATGAAAGGGGAAAAAAGAATAAAGTAAAAAAGGTGTGCAGCAGAGAACAAAAGAATAATTTATAAGGAAGAAAAAATGGATACAGATGAATATAGCTTCTTTTAATATAAATACATACATATACATACACACACACACACATACACTTTATTTTCTTGAACTGGTAATTTATTGTTATATACTTTGAATCCTCTCTGATATTATCTGATGAGTACATGACAATATTCTCTTTTTTTGTTTTATTTTGTTTTGTATTTCTTTTGTTTTTCTTTTATTCTGTTTTTTTAATAAAATAAAAAATTTTAAAAAGAAATATTATGTAGGGTTATTTTAAAATCTAGACTTTCAGGTAGTCTAATAATTCATATATTATCTCTCCATCTATTTTTTGACTCAGTTATTTTTTCAATGAGAACTTTCACATATGCTTTTTTTTTTTACTACTTTTGATTTTGTTTGAACATATTTTGATATTTCAGAGTCATCAGTTTCCACTTGTCCATTTCTAATTTTTAAGGAATTGTTTTCTTCAGCACACTTTTGTATTTCTTTTTCTTCATAGCCAATTCTACTTTTTAAGGAGTTATTTTCCTTAGTAAATTTCCTTTTCCCATGCTTTTGACTCCTTTTAAAAAGATAATGTTCTTGCATTACTCTCATTTCTTGCATCTATTTTTTCTTCTATTTCTCTAATTTGTTCTATAAAGTTCTTTTAAAGTTCTTTCAGGAATTCTTTTTTGGGCCTGAGACCAAATTTACATCTATCTATCTATCATCTATCTATCTATCTATCTATCTATCTATCTATCTATCTATCTATCTATCTATATTTTGAGACTTCACAGGTACTCATTTTGACACTATGGTCCTCTTCTAAGATTTGTGCCTTGATCCTCTCAAGCTCTCTTTTTTAGTTTTGCTTGTTCTTTTGTTTTCTGCCTTTTTGGTGATTTGGCGTTTTTATGTGACAATTAGACCCTGCATCACCTCAAGTTTTTGTGCTGGGGCTCTGGATCTTACTGCCGGCTTTGGCTGAGTTTCAAGGCTTAGCTGCTTGCTTTCTCTGTCAGATAGACAGGTTTCCCTTCTAGCTTGCACTGGGGGCAGGAGTGAGACTTCCCTGCTGAACTTCCCTGGGTATGGGATTTAGTTGTTGTCTTGGTTCAGAGTTGGGGCCTTGCTGCTGGGTTATTATAGTAACAGAGTCTATCTGATGGCTGGCTTTGGGAGGAGAGATCCTGTTGCTCCCAGGGGTGGGGTCTTGCTGCTGGGTTGCTATAGAAACAGAGCTTCTCAGCAGGCTAGAGGAGTAATTTTGTTGTTGATCTGTCTAAGGAGTGGGACCCTGCTGGTGGTTTACTATGGAAACCAGGTCCCTTTTCTGGTAGACCAGGGGTCTACCCCTGGGGTGGGATCCTCTTATTACCAGCTCTGGTGGGGGCTTCACTACTGGTAAGCAATGGGCCAAAGTCTCAATGGTGGCTTGTGCTGTGGTACAGTTTATGGGGGTGGGTCATACTATGCTGCACAGAATGCTCACTTGTCTAAGGTTCTGCTGGTTTGTATTATGGCAGGGCTTGATTGTGGATTGCTTCAGCCTTGGAGCCTTGTTGCAGGCCCCCTGCTGTGAGGCTTGGCAGTTCCTGCTGTTGTCAGATCTTATTCTTTTTGCATTACAGTGCAACAGGCCTTTCTTGCTGTATTGGTAAGATATTTTCTTGCTCCTAGATCAACTCTGAGGTAGTTTTCTAGCTGTTTGGAGGGGAATTTGGATGGCTTCTGAGTGTTCTTTCCTCACTTCACCATCTTGACACCTGGAGGACTTTCATGTTTCAGATATGTGAAAGTTCATAAATCTTTCTTGATCAATTATCATTTCTATATGTCAGTCATTTTTTGAATGCATTTACAATTGAAAAAAAAGACACTACAATCTTGAATGGGAGTAAGGGTATCAATGATTGAAAAAATTGGAGAACATGGGATATTCATTCATTTTCTCTTAATTTGTATCCTAAATGTTCATAAGAAACAATAAGGTACATAGCTAATTGCTTTGACAGAGAAAACTCCAAAGAATATACCAGAATTTTTTTCCCACTTTCCTTCTCAATTAGGAATCCAAGAATCTTTTATTTCATAGTCTTTCTTTAAAGGTGGAAAAATTATTGGAAATAATCAAGCAGAGACTAAAAGCATATCTACATAGGAAAAGGGTCAAACTGGATAAGTAAAGAGAAGTTGCACATTACCTTTTTCTACTTTGACTCAGGTATTTTATTTCCTAACTCTCTCTCTTTGTAGTTGACCAGGGTTTCCCTTTCTGCTTGTGTAAGTGTGGTGTGTGTGTGTGTGTGTGTGTGTGTGTGTGTGTGTGTGTGAATGCCTGTAGCTTTTTTGGCTACTTATCTGGTCAATGTGTGTGTCCCTCTGCCCTACAGTTCTATCAGTGTGTGCTCATCTGCGAGGCAAAGGAAGGAAGCCAAGAAGCAACCTAAATCGCATCAATCACTATGTATGTGAGGTTACAATGTAACTCCAAAATTGACTGAGTACTTGCTAATGCATTTCTGAGCGGTATGGAGAATCCAGCCCTGAGAAAATGAACAGTCTTCATATGGAAGAGAAATGAATAGATCTCTAATACCCAGGGGCACGGGTATATACATATTTTTCTATAAGTGGAAGTATATCCTTTGAGGATATAGAATTTGCAACTACCAAAATCTGGTAGGTAGTTTTCTTGAGTTCCTGCCATCAAAAATAGTCATCACCTGGTGGTTGAACTTCTGGTGACAAACTTTTCTGCATCTAGCTGGGCTAGTTGTCAGAGGATAGATGCAAGATCTTTTTTACACTCCAAATCAAATATTTTTATTAGGCTGATAAGAGTGGGCTGAATCCAAAAGGTTTTCAGCAAAGAAAAGGGGATTTTAGCAATTAATAGGGATCCAAAGGCACCATTAGAGAGAAAGTTGCCATTAAGGCATGGCAAGTGGGGAATTACACCATTGACTGAAGGGCTAATCCTAAAAAGGAGTTAAGGTCCTAATAGGCACTGGCCTACAGAATCTTTTTATTAGACCTTTCCATAGAATGCTTCACTGGCATAGTCTTCAAATACATTGAAATGAAGCATTGAAATGAAATTGAAATTTTGAGGAACATTTTAATTGAGGAATATTTAAGATTAATGCTTTTTAGCCCATATTCCCTTTTATCCCAAATTCCACTCCCCAAGGGGAGGTCCTGAAACAAGGCTACATACTTCCCTCAAGGTTCTAAGGGTACCCCTAAAATGTGGAAGTGATTATTTAATTTAATTGGCTCAAGTTCCCACATGCTTCCTTTTCCTTTCACCAAGATTATTAGTTCAGAATCCATTAGTCACTCAGTCTTAATTAGCTTTTAGAAAGGGAGTATTTACTAAGATTGTAAACTAAGAATAGTGAATTCAAAATGTCCTCAAAGGCCTGTGACACACAATTCCAAGATAATCTAAGAGGAAATGCATTCAATCCTAGAAAACCTAAGTATCTCAGAGCTCCTAGTTTCTGAAAGTCCTTTTCTTTTACCTATAAGAGTGCTTACTAAGTTCCCCTTAGATACAATGTAGTTTCTTTGCTGTATCCTTGTGGAACTATGAATGTATATCTAATTTGTTTCTGGTTCCCTATGTAGCAATTGCTTTCAGCTACTCTGAGATTTTGCTAGTACATCAATGGAAAGATTGAAAGTCTAACATTCTTGAGAACTCCTCTGGCTAAATAGATGGGAGTACAGAGAACCAAGTCCAAGACCCTCTTCTTTCTTCCCTCTTCCCTCCAGGTGGTTGCATTTTAGGAGATTTGGGTGGAAAACTATATTCACTTCAATTTCTATAATGTCTTTCTCAACTTGCTTGATAATTTATAAATGGCTCTTAAGGGTATGGACAAGTTTCCTTAGTCTAGATGAACACTTCTCTCTGTGAAATGTTATCTTTTTTAGACCTCAATCTAAAGAGTAAGATTGAGATTGATTAATTGGGTGTCTTATTATTTACTTTTAAGTGGGATGGAATAACATGTTTGAGTGAATGCCAATCAATCCTCCACTTCCAGCTTCACTATTCAAGTTTTTTTTTTTTTTTTTTTTTAAGTAATTACTCATTGTCTTCTGCCATTTGGTACTCAAGCAATCCTGATGGAGTAGGGAGGGGTTATAGCCAGCACTAGCTCCCATAAAAGAAGGTTATCGTGTGTGAAAAAGTTGTAGCAGTCAAATCAATATTGCCTCCCACACATATTATTCCCCATCTCTATTATCTTCTTGCATATGCTTATATTTTCAGCTTCAAACAACTTTTGAACTTCTGATTCCTTCTTTCCAGCCTTTTCACTTAGTTTTATTGTATGTCATATTCAACTCAACTCAACTAAATTTTTTTTATTCTTTCAGATTATAATTTGGATCCTTCCCTTTCTTCATTCCTACAAATTCCTTTTTTTTTTATTTGTTTGTTGTTTAGTTGTTTCAGTCATCTCCTACTCTTCATGATCCCATTTGGGGTTTTCTTGGCAGAAATACTGGAGGTGGTTTGTCATCCATCTCATTCTGCAGTTGAAGAACTGAGGCAAACAGGATTAAATGACTTTATGAGGGTCACACAACTAGCAAATATTTGAGGACTGATTTTAAAGATGAACCTTTTCTGATCTCAAGTCCAGTGCACTATTTACCCTGCCACCTAGTCAGCTATAGAAGTCAGGCCAACTCTTTTCTGAGTAAGTACTCATTTGATAGTATTATTTCATAATCCAAGGGATTAGGAAAGAAATAGAAAATTGGCTTGTAAGAGCTTTCCAAAGATTAGATCTATCTTGAATCAAATGCGGCTCTGGGAATTCAGCTGGTGAGAAGAGGGAAGGAAGGAATCCCTGCTATAGGAAAACAGTATGAGTTAAGGCATAAGAAGCAAAAAATAAAAGAATTATTCAAAGACTGAAGAGTAATTCAATTCTGAGTATGTGCTAGCAGAGAGGTTTCAAATAATAGTAAAAATGTAGGATAGTGCCAGTTGTGAAGAGCCTTAAATGAATGAATGAAAAAAAGAAAATATACTCAAAAGGCATTTCTCTGCTGTATCTTGCATTCCTTTTTCCCATCCCTCAAAACATTAATATTCTAGTGAAAAAAGGTTAAGATGAAAATCAAGGTCAGCCTTGAAGAGGAAACAATGTCATAAAATGGCAACCATGAACCTTATTCATGGAAAGGTAAGAACTCCATGTCTTGGCTTTCGAATCGTAGAATTTAGAGAAATAAGAAAGGTAGCAGATAATTTGGTTCAACCTTATGACAGTGAGGAATTTTGCTGGACTAGAGAAAAGCTTTCCTCTTCCCTGCCCCCTACCATGTCAGCATAATAGTAACTATCTGAGCAAGTAGTACATCTGAGAATAATAATGGGCTGAACATACATAGAAAGGCTTCAGAAACCTATAGCTTTCAGACCCATCTGCTTTTCCTATACTAGGTACTCTTCTGAGTTACTGTCCAAGTCCCAGCAATACATAGTTTCCCAAAGCATGGAATCTAAGGCAATCAATCCAAGTAATTACACTTTATAGATTGTGCTGTAATAAATATTAGAGCCAATATTAGAGGATTTTTAGTATATTTTGACAGTAGACTTGAAGCAAATGCATTAGAAGAAGACTATAGGCATCAGGAATTTCTATCTTGTAGAAGAGAGAAAGTTTCTTGAATCAGAGAACTGAGGTTTCAAATTCCAGTTCTGCTACTTATTAGATATGTGTTTTGGTGTGAACCAGTTGAACTCTCTGGTTTCAAATGGTTCAATGGTTGAAGTGGGGTGAGGATTAAATTAGAAGATCCCTTGGATCCCTTCCAAATGTTATTGCCATAATCCCAGTGTGATTTTAACTAATCACCATTCTGGAAAAGTGTGGTCTTCCTCTCCTTCCTGTCCCCATTCCTTGCTCCATTTCTTGAGAACTCAAGAAAGCAAAGGCTTTGATAGTTTCAGATACTATTCAAAATATTATAGTAAGCACTGACAATAGATTAATATGCAGCACTCAGAGATGGTTATATTTAAAACTATACTTTCCCATTTTTATGTTTTTAAACCAATGGAGTAATTAAGGAATAATAGGGATTTCAGCCATCTAGATAGGGTGATGGAAATTATATATGGAAGGAGTAAGATTTATTCTGTGGCCAATTAGACTATAATCTTCCCTGTCTTCCCATTGTCATGCCAGCACACAACCATAATTTCAGTGAACATTAGATAGCGGTTATTTCTTCAAAACCAAGTTTTGGGATGAGAATCATCCAATCATATTTTTAGAGTTGTAAGAGATCTGGTCCAAGTTTACATCTCTCCTACAATATCCCTGACATGCCAGCCAATCTTTCTTTGAATATAATCAGCAACAGAAAGCTTCTAATGATTCAGCCTGTTCCATCACTGAATATCTGAGGGAACTTTTTTTTCCCTTTTATTGATTCCATCTAGACTTTACTGTAATTTCCCCTAGTGGCACTAGTTCTTTTCTCTGAAGTCAAGCAGAATAATTCTAGTATCTCAACTATAAGACAAGTTCTTCACATATTGGAAAACAGTTTTGATCTCCTTCTCTCTCCTTATATTTGCCCTCCCCCAAATGCATAACAGCTGCAACAGGATAAATAAAAATTGATTATGCCTTTCTTCCTACATTGATAGGAATCTTCCTGTAAAACTCTCAGTGTTATGGAATCTTATTTAGAAAAACCTCATAAGTGAAATAGTGCAATACTCACCTAAACAGGAATTCCTTCTGCAACAATGATGACAAATCCTTACCAGCCTTTGACTAAAAATTTGTCAGTAAAGGGAAACCTGCTCCTTCTCAAAGTATTCCATTCCAGTTTTGAAAAATTTTATTTGTTAATAAGTGTATCTAGATATCAAGAGAATTAAATTTGTCTGTTTGCAACTTCTTGGTGATCTTAAATCCTGACTCTCTTTAGGGGACACACACACACACACACACACACACACACACACACATACACACACATACATATACACATATTCCTAAGAACAATAATGATGATAATAATAGCTATTATTTATATAGTGCTTATTATGTGCCAGGCATTGTAGTAAGTGATTTATCATTATTATCTTATTTGATTCTCACAACAACTATAGGAGGGAGGTGTTGTTATTATCCCATTTTAGTAGATGAATAACTGAGGCAAATGAAGGCTAAATGATCTGCTTAATCTAAGGCTGAAAGCGAACTTGGATCTTCCAGATTCCAGGCTCAGTGACCTATTCAGAATGCCACTTACCTGCTAATAGATAAACACAAATGTAATTCTGTACACATGCATTTATACTTATATGTGAAGACTGAGTTAGCATCCTGGATGCCTTAGAATCAACCAGAGTCAGGATAAGCAAAAGTTCTTGGTCTTTATTCTTGGTCTTTAGGGGTAGAAGTGAATTGGAAGGACGCAGGATCTCCACGACCTCCTTTTTCCTCATCTACTACCAAAGTGACTCTGGCTTGTCTTACTTCACCCCCTAATCCTTCCCACAATTCTCTGTATACACCAAAAGATTGAACCAGAACAGAATAGTAGGAAGGGCCATTTTCCAAGCATATGCTAATAGAGTATTGTCCAATTGGTAATTAGCCTTAAGTGCTTGATTGTCCAACCTCAGTACATCAACTCAGAGTTCCAGACCTTTACACTTATAAGTGTAATACATGTGTGTATATATTCATAATACATGTATGTACAGAAGAATATGCATTTTCCTTCAAGTTCTAAAAAAGGTGTTTGAACTTTTGAGGACATTGGAAAGGAAAAAAACCTTCCTTTCTAATATATCCATATATGATAACCAGTTCTTCTTGGCCAGCACGATGCAGTTCCCTATTCTGAAATCATTGCATCTTGCTTGTGTGTGGCTGAATCATGAGCTTTTGATGGAGATGGACATTCTGTTCCATGAGAAACACAAAACATGGGGAAATAGGGATTCTTTACAATTTAGGGAACTTCTTACAGAGCCCCATAAGTATCTTTATGAAAACCAAAAATTCTTCTCCAGTGGTGCTCCAGTACACTTAGACAGCCTACACGGTAGGCTTTTGCTTAAGGCATGAAATAGACACACACACACACACACACACACACACACACACACACACACACACACTCCAACAATTTAAACAAGCTCTCTTTTCCTGAAGGCTTTTAAATACTCTTTGTATAGAAGCCAACTGGGATTCCACAATCTTAAAAAGAAGATTGACTAGTTCCAAAAAGATTAGGATTTTTACAAAGGTTTTTTATTTAAAGAATGAGAAACAAATATGACAAAACATAGGAGGAAGATAGTAATAGTAACAAAATTACATAGAAATGAAAATAGCAACCCTTTTCCTCAAAGGAAAATGCTACTTAAGACTAAGTTTAATCTCAGAGAAATAACATCAGTTTTTAGACAATTTATCTCTCATTCTCATTCCTCTGAGTTGTTTTTACTTTATCCATTAAGGTTATTCAGCTGGAATTTTATCTTGCCAATAAAACCTTTAGCTCCATTAAAAAGGGGGCACATAACAGGTATTCAGTAAATATCTACTTGATGGAATGATTGACTATTAATTTGCAAAGAGGGTGGAGGAGAAGGCAAGACAGCTCAACTTTGGTACTGACAAGTAGCTATGGGCTATAGACTTGAAAATTGCACTAGTCTTTCTCTCAAATAGAGTCAACTTAATAGAAACAGAGAAAATAAGCAAAAAATAATGTGTTAGGCCGGCATTCCAGACTAGTTTATAATAGTATATTTGTAGAACATGTGCACAAAGGAAGGAAATGGTGCAAGGATTCTTTACTTGGGGTCCATGGTCATCCAGTAGATTGACAGAGATTTTTAGATAATCTCTGATCTTCAATAGGGAAAAAAAATAGATCTCTATTTCAATATAATTGATTATCATTGTAATAATGTATTTTATTTTATACATTTAAAAATATTGTTTGAAAAAAGACATATCAGTTTACTAAAGAGTTCAGAATTCATGAAAGAGAAGGAAAACCTTCTTTATTCCAGTGCAGTAGCTGGCACTGAATGAATTTCTATTTAATGTCATGTTTGTCTGTCTTTGTATTTGATGTGTCTTTGGTACCAGGAACTTGTGCATCAGACTGTCCTGCAAAGCTATTTGAGATCTTGGACAGGGAGAAGATCAAAGGATTTGGGTGATGATGATTTTTGTGTTAAAAGGTCAGTGATAAGCTAAATTCTTGAAAATGCCCATTGAACCTTTGCCTTGTGGCTTATTTCAGTGTTCAAAATCCCTGGAGTCACTGTAGCAAAGCATCCATTTTATCTCAATAGTTCATACTAATCTGTTTTTCTGTCTTTTCTCATCATCATCTTCCTGAGTGATCTTAACATTATTTAGTAAACAAAGAAGGCTATCAATACATACCCAGTGTTAAATTTACTTTACTATCTTGAACAAAAGTGTATTGAATGGAATTCTCAAATGAACCTATATTTTATCAAAGTTGGGTTTTATAGAAATCTGACATAGAAAAAAGGTAATAGAAATATGCCATTATTGTCAATATCATCAGTATTCTTTGAGAGGTCATGGAAAATATACTATATATGTATATATATATATATATATATATATATATATATATATATATATATATATATCATAGGCTTAGAAAAAGGACAAATGCTTTTCTGATTTAAAAAAGAGAGAGAGAAGTGAGCAGAGTCCAAAAATTTAATTAATTTAAAATCGGAAGTTTGACTATGATTCATGGATAAACCCTAAAATGTGTAATTAAGTAATGGTTAATAAACATACCAAAGGAGGCAATGATCGCAAAGAACTAGCATGGCTTCACCAAGAGCAGATCATAATAGTCAAACTGCCTTTTTCTTTTTGATGACAGACAAGAAGAATTCCATAGAGATGACTTCCCAGATTTTAGCAAATTATTCTATAAATTATTTAATTATATTTCTTTATAAAAATGGCAGAGATATGATTATAATTAAATATGAATGAATGGCTAGACCCAAAGAGTAAACTGGTAAACTATATCTATGATGTTTTCTTTATCTATCTGTTAAGTAAACTTATTGATTATTTGATGTCAAATTGAAGAGTGAACTTTGGGTAGAGCGCTCCCAGACATGCATCTGTGTTTAGTTCTCTGCGTTTAACATGTTGAACTATGAATTACATAAAGACATAGTCATTAAATTGCAGATGATACAAAGCTGTGAAACATAATTGGAAGCGAGTCAAAATTGGGGAAAAAAAAGATATTGGCAGGCTAGATCACTGGCTAAATATAGTAAGATAGAATTTATTATGGATAAATATAAAGACATGTTTGGGATCAAGAAATCAACTTTATAAGTACAACATTGGAAAGTCATTGCTTTAATTAGCTGAACATAATTCAGGACTTTTAATTGACTATCCCATGTTTTAGTTAACAAGGAGTTAACAATACAACAAACCAAATGAATTCTTGGGCAATAAGAAAAAAGCAAGCTTCCAGGAATGAGGAAGAAATAATACTATTAAATTACAGCCTAATTAAATCAAATATAAAATAATGGATTCAGGTCTGGGTCACAAAATTTAAAGATGACTTTGACAAGATAAACAATGTCCAGAAGAGGCTAACCAAGATGGTGACGGATTTCAAGTTCATGTTGCTGAAGAATGTTTGAGAGAACCAAAATCATGGAAAAAACAAGACTCCAGAAAGAATATGATAGATATCTTCATGTAGAAGAGAATTTTACCCTAGTACAAAAACTAGAAAGAATTGGTTGGAATTGTAAAGAGGAAACTTTTGGTTTGATGAAAGAAAATAAAACTTCCTAATAAAAAAAAACTCAGGTGAGATGGAGCCAAGATGGCAGAGTAAAGGCAGGAATTCACTGATCTCTGCCCCAAACCCTTTCAAATTCCTTTAAGTAATAATTCTAAACAAAGTTTAGAGCTTCAGAACACCCCAAAAGATGGAATAGAATATTTTTCAGTGAAAGACAACTTAGAAAGTCAGCAGAAAAGGTCAATGATACCAGGGCCAGCAGCCAGCCTCCATCCTAGCCTTAATCCAGCCCTAGCCCCATGCCTACAAAGCAAGAATAGATCTAGGGACCTTTGATTCATCAGAAGTACTGGTGGCTTTCAGATCTCTCAGTCCAGAGACACCAAAGATTACTTAGAAAGGCAAAAGAAAAGGTCTTCAGTAACAGCATCAACAAAGCAGGAACTTGGATATGGACCTCTCAATCAACAGCAGCCCTGGAGATTTCTAAACCTCTCAGCCCAGAGATAGCAAAGAGGACTTAGAAGGTTAGCCGAAAAGGTCTGTGGCAATAAGGTGGGAATCCAGCATGTAATCCCAGCACAGACCACACCAGTGCAATCTCAGCACAGACCACACCAGTGCAGCCCCAGCCCTGGCCAGGCACCAGTCAAGCAGGACTCTTGTTTTAGCATACTAAATCTTATAACTCAGTGGATGATAACACTTCAACTCCAACAATCAGAAAAGAGTGCTTGTGTTCAGGTTTCTAGAAGTATCTCTTAAAACAGTTGCTTAAAACCCCTTAATCTTTGCATAGTGGACCCTCTACCCTAGAAACAGAGCCATATTTTAACAGAGAATTAAAAGCCAAGTAATAGGCTGGGAAAATGAGCAGACAACAGAAAAAGTTTTTGACCTTAAGAAGTTACTATGATGACAAGAAAGGTCAAAACAAATTCAGAAGACAATAATAAAATCAAAGCTCTTACATCCAAAACCTACCAAAAAATATGTATAGGGCTCAGGCCATGGAAGAGCCCAAAAGGGAGTTTGAAAATCAAATAAAAGAGATGAAGAAGAATTGGAAAGTGAATTGAGAATGATGCAAAAGGAAATACAGAAAGCTAATGAGGAAAAAATGCCTTCAAAGGCAAAGTTGGCCAAATAGAAAAAAAGGTACAAAAGGTCCCTGAAGAAAATAATTCCTTAAAAATAGAATTGAGCAAATGGAAGTTAACGACTTTTTTGAGAAATCAAGATAAAGCAAAATCAAAAAAAAAAAAAAAAAGAAAGAAAGAAAACATAGTGAAAATGTGAAATATCTCATTAGAAAAACAACTGACCTGGAAAATAGATCCGGGAGAAATAATTTTTAAATTATTTGTCTACCTGAAAGTCATGATTAAAAAAAGAGCCTGGCATCATTTTTCAAAAAATTATCCAGGAAAACTATCCTATGTACCAGAAGTTATAATGGAAATTTTAAAAATCCATTGATCACCTCCTGAAAGAGATCCCAAAGTGAAAACTCCCAAGAATATTATAGCCAAATTCCAGGTCAAGGAGGAAATATTTTAAGCATCCAAAAAGAAACAATTCAAGTATGGTATAACTACAGTCAGAATAACACAAGATTTAGCAGCTTCTATATTAAAGGACCAGAGGGCCTGGAATATTATATTCCAGAGAGTAATGGAGCTAGGATTACAACAAAGAATAATCTAGCCAGCAAAACTGAGCATGGAAATTCAATGAAATAGAGGATTTTCAAGCATTTGTGAAGAAAAGACCAGAACTGAATAGAAAGTTTGATTTTCAAATACAGGACTCACGACAAGCATAACGAGGTAATCAGAAAAGTGATATTATAAGGGATTTCATAAACTTTATCTATTTACATTCCTATATGGGAGAATGATACTTGTAACCCAGAACTTTCTCATTATGACGATAGTTAGAAGGATAAATATATATATATATACATATATATATATATACACACACACACATATAGATGTGTGTGTGTGTATGGACAGAGGGCACAGTTGTGAGTTGAGTATGAAGGGATGATATATAAATAATGAAATTAAGGAATGAAAGAGGAATATATTGGGAGAAAGGGAAAGGGAGAGGTGGAATGATGTAAATTATCTGCCATAAAAAAGAAATCAGAAAAATCTTTTCCAGTGAAGGGGAAGAGGGGAAGGATGGGATGAATGAGTGAGCTTTACTCTCATCAGAACTGGCTCAAAGAAGAACTAGTATACATACTTAATTTGAGTGTAGAAATCTATCTTACCCTCAGGGAAATTAGGAGAGAAATGGTAACAGGAAGTGGGGAGGGGTAATAGAAGAGAAAGCATATTGGGGGAGAGACTAGTCAGTAGTAAAACACTTTTGAGGAGGGACAGGGTGAAAGAAGAGAAAGAATACAATAGGGGGAAATACAGAAAACACTAATTGTAAAAATAATTTTGAAGCAAGTTTCTCTGAGAAGGCCTTATTTCTTAACAGAGGAAACTGAGTGAAATTTATTTTTTTAAAAAATGAGAGCCATGCCCTAATTGATAGATCAAAATTTATGAACTATGCCCAAAAGCCTATAAAATCATGAACAAATACTGCTACTATGAATGAATCTCAAAAGAGATTAAAAAAAAAAAAAGGAAAAGGACCTGTAAGTATAAAAAAAATTATAGTAGCTATCTTTTCAGGGAGGAAAAAAATGGAAAATGTGGGTTGCCCATCAATTGAGGAACTGAGGAATAAATTTTGTTATGCAATATGATGGAATATTATTGTTCTATGAAAACTGATGAGGAGGATAGTTTCGGAAAAACATGAAAAATCCTCCATGAACTCAAGTAAAGTGAAATGTAATGTATGTAAAGTAATGGCCATGTTGTGGGATGATTATTTGTGAATGGCTTTGCTATTCTCAGCAGTATAGTGATCCACAACTACTCTAAAAGACTTAATGATGAAAAATCCTATCCCTACCCAGAGAAGCAAAATAATTGTATCTGATCATGTCTGAATTCAGATTGGAGCATGCTCTCTCTTTCTCTCTTTGTCATTTTATTGTATTTTTCTTAAGATTTGTTTGGGTTTTTTTAGGGGAGGAAACTTTATTTTTTTCAAGACATGATTTTTATGGAAATGTTTTGTATACTTCACATATGGTTTCTTAATGGGGACTGAGGACAAGGGAGAAAATCTGGAACTCAAAGTTTTAAAAACAAATGTAAAAAATTGTTTTAAATATAATTGGGGAAATTTTAAATAAATATATCTAGTAAATGAATAAATAGAAAGATAGATAAATGAACTGTGCCCAGATATTTAATGGAGTATCCCCCATGGTAGTGAGTTTCTCCTTATCAAAGGCTGCTTCAACAGTTGAGTAAATTTTGACTTGGCCACTAATGTCCCTTCTAACTCTGATATTTTGAATTATTTATTTGTTCTGATTAATTCTACCTTTCATTTCTTCTCTTAACCTCTCTTCAATCACTTTTATTTCTTCACCTTTTTATGCCCTTTTTTATTCCTTTCTAGGACTATTATCTTCTCAAAGTTTTTTTTTTTTTTAATTATTATTATTTTCTTATTTCTTATTAGGTTTTCCTGTCTCCAAATTTTTCTCCCCCTTTCATCCATGCAACTTCCAGAATCATGTTCCTAATGATAAAAGTGCATATCACTCCACTTCTGAAAACAAAAGAAGAAAAAATAAGAACTTTTAGGGGCTTTCGTTTCTACTGAATAAAGTTCATGCTCCTTATCCTGGCTTTCAAAGCTAACCACAAGTTGGCTTTTGCCTACATTTCACGCCTCATATCAAAATACAAACAGTTCTCTTTTTATGTGAGTGGACCATCCACATCTTCTGTGTGTAACAATTTTTACATAATGTGAATCTGAGCCATGAGGAATGTAGGGACCAGGAAAAGAGCCTGACCCAAGGTGGGAAGAGTTGGCATATGGGTTAAGGACACATAGATTGGATAGACAGAGAAGCTAGAGCAGGAGGAAGAATTCCTGGTATCTGGGACAGATGGGTAAAAATGGAAGACAGACATGTGGAGGCTGGACATGTAGGCAAGAGGGGGGAAGAGCGGGGGCAAAGATTTCCTCTCTAAGCACAGAAATATCAATGCAAGTCCCCAATCCAAGAGTGGTGATGGTCTCTTCTGCCTGCATTCTCCTTTCTTTTGGAGGGTTTTTTGTTGTTATTGTTGGGGTGGAGTGGGAAGGGCAGCTGAAGGACAATAGTGAAGAGAGAGCACAATATTTTACAGGAAATTGATATAGTAGTGGTTTTTTTATTGCATATTTTTTTCAGAATTCTTTATGTAAAGTAGAATTTGTTTAATGCAAATTTATGTAAAGCAAGAAATGTTTGTACTCCCATTTGCCCATTCTTCTTTTTAGTCAGACTAAAATGTTTTCTCCTCTATGACCTCCCCCTGCCCTCTCTCCTTTCCATTCCTAAATAGATTGCAATGTATCATTTCTTATTTTTGTTTCTTCAAATTCTTTCTTTCTTCTAATGTTTAACCCAGATGCTACTTCCTTTACAAAAACTTCTCAGAACTTTTGGTTAGAAATGATCTAATCATCCTTGGATTATTCACATTATTTTATTAGACTTTTTCCCATATTCTTCAACTTCTACTTTTATCATAGCCATGGGTGTCCTTACATTATTCTTCCTGTTAACTAAATAATCAACAAATTCAGCAAACATTTACTAAATACCTATTACATACAAGGCATTATCCTTTGGGCAAGATTCCAGTCTTATTCCTTTTTGAACTCTAGTGCTAGGTAGTAGATAGTTAATAGTTGAAAGATCTGATTTAAAGGAATAACATTGGGTGGAAAGATTAGTAAATATAAAATATTAATATATTATTACATAACATTATTAATGCCATTAATCTCATAACAGATATTCTGGGAATGATTTCCGGAAGATGGGGAATTTGTTTTTAAAGGTATTAAACTCACTATAAATTAAAGCACTTTGACACTGACATGGAGGCCAAGACCCCAGTGATCTAAGCCAAATTAGAAAGAAATTTCTTCATAGTAAGGGGAAATCCCCAGTTATTTGTGCCAATAAACTTTTACTAAAAGGGTGATATTGTGAATGCCATTATTTATCTTACAATGGGACTACTAATCTCCTACATTGGTCAGTGTCAAAGAGAGCAGGACTAAAGATATGTAAGTGCCCTTATTGGAAAAAAAAGTAGAAGATAGAAAATTATTTATACTACGGGTGAGAGAAATTGATTTCCATTCCTGGCAAAATGATAGAATACATTATTAAAGCTATGGTTTGTGAACATTTAGGAAGATAAGCATTGATCAGAAGGAATGACTATGGGCTCATTAAGCACAAGTCATGCCAGACCAATTTCATTGTCTTTTTATTACAGAATTTTGAAATTAGTAAATTGAGAGAATATTAGAAATAGTGTATCTGGATTTCAGCAAAGGACTCCACAAAATCTCCTATGGTACAATGAACAAGATGAAAGAATATGGAATAAATGAAGTATAATTAGGAGGATTTGGGAAATGTTTGAATTTGGGTTTGGAATTTAGTTGAAGCTAGATTTTAATGAACTATATCCTTAATAGAATCAAAAGTATGATAAGATAACAATGAACAAGATGAAAGAATGTGGAATAGGTGAAGTATAATTAGGAGGATTTGGGAAATGTTTGAATTTGGGTTTGGAATTTAGTTGAAGCTAGATTTTAATGAATTATATCCTTAATAGAATCAAAAGTATGATAAGATAACCTAGAAATGTAATATTATCTGAGACTTCATTGAAGGGGAGCATACCATGCAAGGCTAAGGAGGTGGGAGGTGATGGTCCTACTGTTCTATGCCCTGATTAGAACAAATCTAGAGGTCTGAGTAATACATTTTAGAATGATCATATAAAAGCCAACAAATATCTAGAGTAGGTTAATTGGGATGGTAAAGGAAATGTAAAAAGTATACTTTGCAGATATTGATTATGGTTGATGGATATTGAGTCAATCAATCAATGAGCATTGATTAAATACCTTCTATATGTCAGCCACTATATTAAACTCTGGGGATACAAAGAAAGGCAAAAATACTCCTTTACCCGAAGAAGCATACTTTCTGATATGGGAGACAACATAAACTAATTAAATATATTTAAGATATATACAGAGGGGATGGAAAATATTCTGAGACAGGAATGAACTGGAACATGGGGTAAACTAAGAAAAGACTTCTACAGAATATAATACTTGATCTGAGTCTTACTTCCCTCAAGATAGGGAAATAATGGGACAGACCATTCCATACTTGGCAGAAAGCTACTATAAAAGCATGGAAAGAACATATAATGCATTTTGCTTGTGGAACTGTAAGTAAGCCTATATACTTAGCTCATAGTGTGCATGGAAAGGAGTAGGTTTAAGATAACTAGAGAAGCAGTAAGGGGGCAAGTTATGAAGGGTTTAAAATGTCAAATAGTTGATTTTATAAGTAATCCTCAAGGTACTGGGGAGCCACTAGAGTTTATTGTCCAGGATGCTGTCAAAGTCAGATCTATGCTTGGCAACTGAGTGGAGATTGGGTTGAAGCTGAGAAAGATTTCAGGCAGAGAGAAAAATTATCAGGTTTTTGGAATACTCAAGTGAGAGGTGAAGGCAGCCTGTGACCTGAGAAAAGGAGACATATGAGAGAAATTTTAAAATGTTTAGGAGATTTTGAATATTTTGAGAGATATGAGGGAAATTTTGAAAGAAATAACAAGGTATTTGTGGCAGCACTTTTTGAAACTGGAAACTGAATGGATGGCCATCAATTGGAGAATGGCTGAATAAAGTATGGTATATGAATGTTATGGAATATTATCATTCTGTACGAAATAACCAGCAGGATGATTTCAGAGAGGCTTGGAGAGACTTACATGAACTGATGCTGAGTGAAATGAGCTGAACCAGGAGATCATTATACAAGGCAACAAAAAGACTATATGATGATCAATTCTGATAGGCATGGCTCTCTTCAATAATGAGATGATTCAGATAGTTCCAATTGTTCAGTAATGAAAAGAGCACACTCAAAGAGAGAACTATGGGAACTGAGTGTGGACCACAACATAGCATTTTCATTCTTTCTATTGTTATTTGCTTGCATTTTTGTTTTCCTTCTCAGGTTTTTTTTTTTTCTAGATCCGATTTTTCTTTTGTAGCAAGGTAACTGTATAAATATGTGTACATATATTGGATTTAACATATATTTTAACATATTTAACATATAATGGACTACCTGCTATCTAGGGGAGGAGGTAGGGAAAAGAAGAGGAAAATTTGGAACAGAAGGTTTTACAAGTATCAATGTCAAAAGATTATCCATGCATATGTTTTGTAAATAAAAACTATAATAAAATGAAAGAAATAACAAGATTGCACAAAGACTTGACTATGTACAGTAAATGAGAATGAGTAATTGAAGATGGGTAAGTAGGAACATTGTGAGGTCTTTAACAATAGCAGAAATAAAGGGAATTTTCATTTGTTGGGTGTGAATGTGAACAATGAGCTATATTTTATATAAATTGATTTTGCGATGCCTACAATATACTCACTGCTAGCTATCTAAGAGACAGATGGTAATCCATGGCTGGAACTCAACAGAGAGACTATAGTAGCATAAAATCTAGGAATCATCTGCTTGGAAATGAAAATTGAATCAATGAGAAGATATGGGGGAGATGAGAAAGGGGCTCCAGTCCAGAGCCCTGGGGACACCTACAGTAAGTTGGTCTGTATAAAGAATTAGTAAAGAAGACTGAGAAGGAATAGCTGAACAGATAGAAGAACTGGGAGAAAGTGGTGTCTTGAAAACTTATCAGACAGCGGGGAGTATCTAGAAGGAGAGGCAATCAACAGTGTCAAAGGTTTCAGACAGGACAAGAAGGATGAAGGCTGAGAAAAGGCCATTAGATTTGGCAATTGAGTGATCACTGGGAACTTTGGAGAGAATAGTTGCAGTTGAATGATGGACTCAGAAATCAGATTACAAAAGGTTTAGAAGAGAGTCAGAAGAAAAAGATGCAGAGGCAACAAGTCGATATAACTTTCTCAAGAAATTTCATTAGAAAAGGGAGCAGAAAATGGACAACAGAGAGCAGGAGGTTAGGATCAGGTAGGATCAATGTGGCCCAGTGTATCAAGTGTGTCCATTTGCCTGTTGCCAATCCTCCTGAGGCCTGGTCAGCCTGTGTAGGAACAAGTGAAATAGAAGCCCTTGATCTATACTTCAGAGCTCAGGCAGATATTCTGTTTCTATTTTATTTCCCTTTGCTGCATAGTAGAGAAAAACCTTTCACTGAGCGGTGAACTGGAGCCAGGTGTACATACAAAATGCTCCCATGGAGGAACTCAAATTCTGTGATCCTAGAGCCTTCCATCTAGGAGGAGAAAGAATTGGGAGATGGGGGAGCAGGCAGGCAGCAGAGGTACCTCAGGTTCTCTCTGTCTCCTACTAGGGCTGATACACAGGCATGAACACATGATGCTTTCCCCCCTGAGTTTTAGTAATGAAGCAAAATAGATTATAATCTTGTGAGTTTGAAAGAGGAAGGGAATAAGCACTTATATAACACCTACTATGTGCCAGACACTGTGTTCAAAGCTTTACAAATATTCTTGTTAGGTTCTCTTAGCAAGCCTGCAAGGGAAATACATCTCCATTTTGCAGCTGAAAAAAACTGAGGTAGAATTTGGTAACTTGTCCCAGAGTCAGCCAGTCTCTGAGGGTGGATCTGAATTCAAAGATCTTCCTTACTATAAGTACAGTATTGAGTCTGCCAAGGATGCCCAGATTCTTTTTGTCTGAAAAGATTGAAGAAACTGAATTCCAGCAATTGGAATCAATAGCAGAATCTGAGATGATGTAGAAGTCAACATAGTAGTGAAGAGTGACTGATATGTTATAGCTCAGCCTTTAATCAACCTAGCCTCAAAGACACTGTGTATTTCAAGCAAAGGAAGACTGTGTTCAGATGACTAGACCAAGTTCACAAGAAGTAAACTTGGCAGTAATAATGTTTTGTAATCACTTTAAGTTAGAGTACATTGTCCACTCAGTATAAGGATCATAAGTATTTCTGACATTTATAATTTTCCCTTTTTTCCCTTTCATCTTTGTTAAACTGATAGGTATGAAATGGCATACCAAAATTGCTTTAATTTGCATTTTTAAGTAGCAATTACGGATTTTTTAAAAAAAATATCTCTAGACAGCCTGGGTTTCTTCCTTTGTACACAGCCCTACTTATGTCCTTAGGCCATTTTTCAATAAGGGAATGTAGCTTTTTCTAGTAAGTTTGCATTAATTCCTTGCATATCTTAGAAATGAGATGTTTATCAGAGAAACATGCTAAGAATATTTCCCACCCCTAATTAATTGTTTTATCTTTTAATCTTTGCTTCATCAGATTTGTTTGTGGAATTTTTTTTTAATTTTATATTATCAAAATTTTCATTTTATTTTCCATTACTTGTTTGGTCATGAACTTTTTTCTTATACATATCACTTGAAAGTTTTCATGGTTTTCTTGATTGTGAGTGCCCTTCCTCTAAAAAATACCTTGAATTTTTTTATATATTATAAATATATATGTATTTTAAAAAGATTAAGTAAATATACTTGCATATTGTATTTATATGCTATCTTCCCTTAGAATTTATTCTTCTTGATTAAAGGGGACATGTTTTTTGCCTTTCTTTGAATCCCTGGTGATTAGCATAATCCTGGCACTTATATGCTTAATTAATACTTGTAGATTGACTGATGCATGTTCTGACAGCAAGTTGCAAGGATATGGCTAATCAATGCCTCAGTTGTCTGTCCTTGGCCCTGTAATGTTCGAAATTTTATTACCGACTGGGATGAACAAAGAGATATTCTGCTCATTAGATTTGTAGATAACATGAATCTGTGAGAGCGCCAAAATGTTCGATGGCAAGATCCATAAAGATCTTGACAAATTGTAGTAACAAGAGGAATCAAATGAGATGAAGCTTGATAGGAAAATGTAAAATCCCATTCCGTTTTAAAACATTGATTTTACAAGTCCAGGAGAAGGAAAATTACAGCCATATGGTCATTTATTAAAAGAAAAGCCAACTCTGAAGATTTTAATGAATGGAAGCTCAGTAAAGATTGGAAAGGGAGGCATTGGGCCTGGAGTCAGAATAGATGGGCTCCTCTCTTGAAAACAGTTTTATGATACTGGATAAATTATACAGTTTTTGAACCTCAATTTACTCATCTATAATAAGGAGATAATTTGGCCTACTTCACAATTGATAGCAAAATACTAAGTAAAAACTGCACCGTATCAATATATTTTCCAGTTCTTCTCATCCTTATTCTTCTTATCCTTTTCATTTCCAACCCATTTCTTCCTCCTGATGATGAGAATGTTGATACTAATTGTATAATGATAATACTATATAACATAGCAACACAAGACAAAATTAAACAAACCTTCATGTAGTCTTGAACTTTTAATTAAAATGCAGGATTAAGTATGGCAGACATTAGGCTTTCTCCTAGGCAGAGCAAATCTAGAATATTGTGTTCCATTTTGGATGCTGAAGTAACAAACAAAAATATTATCATCTCCTAAGTGTGTTAATGGCAGTCAAACTAAGGAATAAGCTGATAAACTGATAAGGAATAAGTTGATAATCAGAAAACGAGTCAAAGTTACTAGGGAATATTTGATCTGGAAAACAGCCAGTAATAAAATCATTTTTGAATATTTGAAAGAATATCATACGGAAGAGGGATTATCCTTATTCTACTTGGCTCTAGAAAGCAGGGCTATGACAAATGGGTGAGAATTATTCATGCCGGTATTCAATAATTATTTTTTGAGTGAATCAGTGAATCAATACAAATGTCAGCTATATACATCAAGACCTAGCAGTCAGGAGGCTTACAGTGTATATATCAATATGTAGCAATGTTGTCTTTGAAGATTGATACCTTGTTACCTTTTAGCTCTTTCAATTAAGAAGGTAATACTAAAAGAGAGCCACACATCCTGTCTCATCTTCTTCCATAACAAGAAATATGAGTAAAGGGAATATTTTACAGGAAGACTGATTATACTATGGAAATGGTTATCCATTTGAAAATAGGGCAGAATCTTAGAGAAAAGAGAGTGGTTTAATGGAAAGAGAGAATGAACAAATGAACGAACAAATGGTTGAGTGAATGAAAAAGAATTGATACATTTATTTACGTAAAAAGTAATATGTTAAATTCTGAAAATGTGAAGACAAAAAGAAAATAATTCCCATTCTCCTGGAACTCTCATTTTTATAGGAAAATCTGTATACTTATCAGATTTCAACAACAAGATAATGGTCTTTAATGTAGAGTTGTAAAGCATACAGTAGTATATCTTCTATAATATCATTTTTTTCATGAAAAAAATTGTATTGTTTTCTGATATCGACCTATGTGGTGATTTCAAGGTCTTTGGTAGAGAGAACTTTCTTTTCTGTATCTTTTTAAGCTTCATTACTGAAGAGATAAAGGTTTTAGTCCCAGCAGAGAAAGTTGCCAGGTTACATTCTTCCAGAATTACTTCTTTGGACCATAGTTTTGGGGGCCAGGATTAAGGGTAAGATTAAGAGAACACTGGAGTTAGATTCCCTTGATTTGGATCTCATGTCTGACATGACTTGTGTAACTTTCTGTATGTCCTTTAAACTTTTTGATCCTAAGTGAACCTCTGAAGATTTGTGAAGCAGCTAGATGGTGGAATGGATAGAGTTCTGGGCTTAAAGTCAGAAAGATTCATCTTTCTGAGTTTAAAATGCAGCCTCAGATACTTACTAGCTGTGTTATAATCCTGGCCAAGTTACTTAACCCTGCTTCCTTAGTTTTCTTATTTATAAAAATGAGAAGACAATGGAAATCTTTCTAATATCTTTGCCAAGAATCCTCCAAATGATCTTATGAAGAGTTGGATATGATTGAAAATGACTGAACTAACAAAAAACTTCAGAGTTTTATAAAATCAGTACAATTGGACTAGATATTTTTTCTAGTTTGAGATCTAGAGAATTAGATCCAGAGATGACTAGTTTAGACTCATGATCCCATGATCTCATCTAATTTTGCATTATGTCTCAAAAGTTACACGGTGTGAGATCTCACTTGACTAGTAATGTAAATGTTATACTTTCCCACTCTGGACCAAAAAGAACAGCTCCAGTTGAATAAACTCTACGAGAAGGGGACAGTGAGGAAGAGGACTCCAGCTAACAGTGGAATGACAACCTTGTTAAATGACTTGCCCAGAGATCTATAGATTCCATGAATAATAAAAGGCCATAAGGACTTCCAAAGCTAATAGAGAATAATTAACAAGAAAAATAAGAAGATAAAACTGGTATTTATATAATAATGTTTGCAAAGTGTTTGCTATATATTTTCTCAAGTAAATTTCATAATAGCCCTTTGAGATGGGCCCTACAGGTATTGTTATCCCCATTCTCAGATAAAAAGCTGAGAATTGGAGAAGTTGAATAAGTTGCCTAAGGTTGCATGCAACTTTTAAATTTCAAGAATGAAATTTGAACCCATGGCATGAATAAAATGCAGCAGTATGGTAGATAGATGATCAGGCTGGACTTAAAAACTTAGATACATCTATGAAGCCTTTGATCTGGACAAGTCTGTTTCATGTTCCTTAAACATTATTACCTCTCTTCTTCTCTTCCTCCCTCCATTTCTCTCTCTCCCTCCTTCACTCCCTCTCTCTGTGTCTCTTTTTCTTTCTCTTACTCTCTCTCCTTCTCTGTCTCTGTCTCTTTCTCTCTCTCTTTCTGTTTCTCTTTATTTCTCTCTGTCTCTCTCTTTCTTCCTCCCTCCCTTCCTCTCTCCCTCTCTGTCTGTGACTATCTTTCTCTCTTTGCCTTTTCTCTTTCTCCCTCTCTCTCTCCCTCCCTCCCACCCCCTTCCCTCTGTTTCTCTTCTCTGTCTTTCTGTCTCGCTTTGTGTACTAAATGCTTACTGTCTGAAAGATGGATTTAGAAAATTTGCATTTCAATACTGGCTCTACCAATTTTTGGTTTCTTAGCCTTTGACCAATAATTTCATCTTGTTGAATGTCAATTTCCTTATCTGTAAATTTGGAAATTAGTTCAGAGATCCATCCTTCCAAACCAACACATTAGAATGCCATTCTAAATCTAATATGGTGAAATTTAATAGGAAAGTATGTAAAGTTTTATGTTTGCTTAAAAAATTTGAATAGTGCAAAATTAGTAGGTATTACTAGATCACAGAACACTTGAATGAGATCAGGTACCTTTAGTAGGCTGTACACTTGGAATGAATCAACAATATGATATAAAAAATTAGGAAAGCATCGCATCTTATTAAGAGGGACAAGTTAGGAGCCATTGATGCTATGCTCTGCCCTTATAAAACTAGTTTGGGTTTCACATTCTATGAATTCTATGAATCCTATCTGTTGACAGGATCTAGGAATCATCTATTGATAAGATAGTTATTGTCCAGAGAAAAGCAACTAGAATAGTGAAAGACCTTGAGATAATGACTTAGGAGGTTTGTTTGAGAGAACTGGAGAAATTTAGCATGGAGAAGAGGTATGACAGTTGCTTTGAAGTATTTGAATGAGAGATTAGACTTATGCTACTCATTTTCAGAGGGCAGAGCTAAGAGTAATGGTATGATTTACAGAGGCAGGTTTTGACTTGAATTTGAAACACTTATTAACAATTGTTCCAAAAATAGCAAATGATAGCCCTGAGTGATAGCGGGTTTCTCCTCCTTGGAAGTCTTTAAGCAAAAGCTGCAGGATCCCTTCTTGGATACATAGTAGAAGAGATTGTTGTCATGGGAAAAGTTGAACTATGTCTTTATGAGGTCATTTACAATTCTTCACATTAAATAATTTTGTGACTTGCTCAGACTTATAAAGATATAAATAACAATAATACTACTTACCTTTCCTACTCCTCAGAATTGTTCAGAGGAATATGTTATAGAACTTTGTAAACTTTAAACTACTATACAAATTTGAAGGGATGTTATATCATTCTTTGTATTTTTAGTATCAATTTCAGCTAGAAATGAACCTGAGGTGAGTCACTATCTTGTAATTTTAAATTTATTCTTATATTTTATGGAGCATTGTACAAGCAGATAAAATGACTCTCTTTTTTGCAATTGAATAAAAGTATTGGATTGTAGATTCTACAGATTCTTCTAGAGAATCTTCTAGAGATTCAGTAAAAGTCTTTCTGAAAATTTCAGTAATGCATAGGATAAGGAGTATGGCATAGCAAAAATTTATTTTGCCAGATTTCTACATTTTGAAAACTTCATAAAGTTTGAATATTTTGAGTATTTAGTATGCAAGTATTCAATAAAAATTCTTTAAATTTTATGACTGTTTAATTATAAATAATAATTTCATTTCTTTCTCCTTTTTGTTTAGATAGAAATGTTCTTGGAATAAATCATTACCATCTTATTATATTATTATTTTTGATATTCTAATGACTATTGAACAGGTGCATAGAACTGAAAAAAATGACATCCTATAAACTTAAATGAATTATCTTCAAGATAACAATAGCACAAGGATGATCTGTACATCATTCTGTTCCTTTGTGATTTAGATTTCTTCTGTTAAGTTTTTATATTTTGAAAGCTTTAAAACTTCCATGTAGTTTGTATATTATGACTGTTTGATGTGGTGATACCTTTTAAAAATATTATTCTCAGAATTGGGTCAAACTAATGTTTGCATAATTATGAAGACTATATTTCAGCCTGTAAAATGCCAAGTGGTTGATTCTCCAGGAAATTTTGAGGTCTGAGTTTCAGTATGAGGATTGGTTGTATGTCAGTTTTATGAAAGACAGCAACCTTCTGATATATAATTCTAGCTACCAGGTAAGATCTCCCTGGCTATTTAGCTTTTTAAAATATTTTTTTGTTCCTTTTTAAATACACGGTATTCTTGTAGAGGGTTTTTTATTTTGTTTTGTTTTGTTTTTTTGATGATCAAGGTATGAAAGCTTCATGATAATTGATAATGAGTGTCCTTTTCCTAACAGATTTGTAATGCCTTTCTAAGAAAGGTCAGTTCTGGTTGGCTTCTGATAGGAAGATAGTATTTTTCTAGGATTTCATCTGCTATTGTTAAGCATTTGCAGCAAGAATTATAGATCTTACTAGATCTCACCATTTTCTAATTTTACAGAGAAGCTAGAATTTTAGTTACCTCCTTTGACAGCTTTCCTCTCTAAAATAAATTTTATTGAGATCTTTTGAATTTACATAATAAAAAAAATTTCCCAGTATTCCTCTCTTCCTACTTCCAAGAGAGCCATCTCCTTTTTAAAGAAAAAAATTAACAAAGAAATAAACACATTAATATAGTCTTAAAATATATGCAATGTTTCACACACATGGACTTTTGCAAAAGAGTGAAATGAATGAATCTTCCTATTATCTTTTCTCTGGGACCATGTTTATTCATTAGAATATTAAAACATTTACTTTTTATTGTTCTGTAGATGACATGTTTTTCATTTACATTTTTGTAGTCTGGATATATTTTTCATCTCTGCTAACTTCACTCAGCATTATTTCTGTAGGTCTTTCTATATATTTCTCTATTCTTCTTTTCTTATGATATAGTAATATTTCCTTACATTGATATATTACAACTTGGTAAGCAATTATGTCAATGAATTTTTACCCCAATTTTCAGTTGTTTTCACCAAAAAAAGTGTTTCTGTAAATATTTGGCTTTCATGGGGGCTTTCTTCTTTTATATTCTTGGGGCAGTTACCTAATAGTGGATTCTCTAGGTCAAATAGCATAAGTAATCTTATTCTTTTCATATATTATTATAATAGCATTCATATCTTTGGGTTATTGTGAGCATCAAATGAGATAAATGAGTAAAGTGCTTAGCGCAATAATAAGCATATAGCAAGTACTATATAAATGTTAGCTATAGAAGACTAGAATACTATTATTATTAATTATTAGATAGAAGACTATTATTATACTAACCATAAATAATGCTATTAATATTGTACATAGAAGACTATTATTATTATTTGTTGAAATACAGATAGAAATGGTCTTGAAAGAGTTTGATCTACTATTACTCTTTTATGTTAATTTTCTCTGGACTTTTACAACTGAATGAAACATTGTATAGTTTAAATTAAAGAACTAGAGAAGGGAACAAGCATTTATTAAGCTCCTACTTTGTGTCAGGCACTGTACTAAGTACTTTACAATTTTTTTACTCAATTCTTATGGCAAATGTATGAGGTAAGTGCTATTGTTATACCCACTTTATTATAAAAGAAATTGAAACAGAAATACATTGTATTAGTCTTTTATCACATTATGCCTGGATTATTTAATAACCCTCTGGTTTGTTTCCCTGACTCAAGTCTTTCCCTACTCAGTTCTATCTTCTAGTTAGCTATTAAAGTGACCTTTCTAAGGCATAATTCTGATCATGTCAATCCTTTAAGTAATTAAGACCACTGACTCCCTATTGCTGATTTCAGGAAGTCTTAACTTTACTCTCCATCCATGTAGTCCATAATCTATTTACATAGTCCACATTCTTTGAATGTGACATTCTATCTTCTAATTTAGCTTTTTCAGAAACTTCCTATTGTCCTGACTGTTCTCTCTCCTTGCCTCTGACTCCTTGATTTCCTGACTTCCTTCAAGTCTTAGCTGAAATTTAGTATTCTACAAGAAACCTTTTTTCATCCCCCTTCATGCTGCAACCTTTCTTTTGACATTACTGTTGAGCTTTCATTTCTATATCTTGCTTCTAAAATAAATGTTTACATATTGTCTCTTTCATTAGATTGTGAATTCCTTGAGAACAATGATTATTTTATTTTTCTTTGTATCGCTAGGGCTTGACATTGTACCTGGCATATAATACATGCTTAATATTTGCTTTTTGACTACTAAGATGTAAATCATTCTCTGTAGGTAGATAGTAAGTCTCTTCAGTACATTCCCAATAGTAGACAGGTTAAGAGGATAATACATGTCTCATTTTCTTCCTATGTGATCTCCTCAGTTAGATTTTAATAACTTGGAAGTTTTTGTTTTCATATATCTTGAAGTTTATGAATATTTTGTATACTGATATCTATTAATAATATTAAGTTTCCATGGATCAATGTTGTGTCTGGGGAGTTTTGGGCAATAATAAAGTCTATGATAATGATTCAGTTCCATTACAGTTTATTGGTTGGCTTCTATGGGATATTTTGAGGTCTATTTCTAACAGGGATTTGTTATATTTGTCTATGAAATATCGTAAAGTTTTCATTTGGAATTATTTTTATTCTTCTAATTTTTCTTTTTATGTATTATTTTATCATTATTTTTATTTTAATTATCTTAATGGATATTCCTTGTGGTACTGTGTGAATTTTTGGAAGGAGGAAGGAGGGAGATGCTTTTAAGTGTTTTGTCATGTATCTCTCTATTTTACTTTCTGGTGAGCTTCCTAACTTCTAAATGCTCTCTCTGTCTCCATCTTTTTCTCTTACTGTCTCTGGCTCTCTCTCTCCCCATTTCTTATTTATGCTTTTTTTTTTCTTTCCCTTCTCCTTTTTTAAAATACTCATGGTTTAGGCTTTAGATCACCCAGTCCATTTTATAATATATAAACCAATCCAATACAATTCATCTTTAAGGCACCAAATGTCTTATTAAACACTCTTGAAATATTGGTATGAAAAATGACCTAGTCATTGTCTGCAAAAATCTCATGTTCTGCTGAATGAAAATGAAATGTCTACAAATAACTACAATGCAAGGTAGAATATATTAAGAGTAAAGGACAGCTACTGAAAAAAAAAGTTATGTAGGATGAAAATGAGAAGATTTTCTGTTAAGGGCCTTATCAATGATTTCATGAAAGATGAAGTAATCTGGATTTTTATTTTTTTCTATTGATTTGGAAATTTCATCCAAATCCATGGGTGATATGTAGATAGTCTTTATCCCTCAAGGAAATTTTATCCTTTGATTGAGTTGTTCTGACTATTGATAAAATTCCATTAAGCTTATATAAAAGATCTTGAAATTTTTAGCTAGAGGATTTAGGGACCTGGTGGGAGTTGAAGAAATTTGAATGTAGAATTTCATTATCTTAATAACACAGGTCAAGCTCTAGCAGAAATGCTTACTGAAGATCAAGAGAAATGTATAAATGGAAAAAAGAGGCCATGATCATGTTGTGGTTATTAATGGACTTGAAATCATAAGATTCCTAATTTCAAATCCTGTTTTCAATATTCCTTTCTCCTATGTCACAATAGAAAAATCACTTAACCTTTTGACCTTCATTTTCCTTATGTGAAATGGAGATAATCCATCAATCAAAATCATTTATAAAGCATTTATTATGTGCTAGGCACTATGCTAAGCATCAGATAATGAATAATCACAGTTTTTCTAAAGATCAAGTGAAATGTAACTCTTTGTAAAATTATATTGTGATATAAAATATCAGCTACTATTGTTGACTTCTCTAATTGTCAAACTGTGGTAATTCACTTTAAGATGCTAATCCTAAACAAAGAAAGCACTAAGGATATAATCACAAGTTTTGGCTACTGATCAGAGCACAAGTGAAGTTTTGTATTAATTCTTGTGACTTATTTTAGAAAGTATCTATGGAAATAAATGTATTGTTTTTCTAAGAAAGGGATCAAGGTAGCAAAAAGATAAGAAATTGTATCATATACAGATTAATTGCAGGAACTGAGATGTTTATTTTGGAGAAGGGAGGATTTATGGGAGATGCATTTGGTGAACAAAAGTTTGATTTCTCAATTTCTCTCAACTCTCTAAAGCCCTCCAATCCCCCTGGGAAAAAAAAAGGATTATTTGATAGATATTGAGGGATTCATACCAAAGCCACAGAAAAAGAAGATAGAATCCCCAACAATGTAAAATATATGATTTAACACTGAAGAACTTTAATACATAGAGCTCTCATTCACTCTCACTCCCTCCCCAGCCTCTATGGATCAGAAGTAGAAGTACAAGGAATCTCACAGGCCTGTGTACCTTTCAAACCTAGCATGGGCATCCATGCTTATGCTGTAACTCTGCTTGAAAATTCTTGCTCACCTTACCACTCTGGAAAAGGAGGCAGATGCTGGTTCAACCCAATTAGGTGAAGGAAAAGATTCCAGATTGAGAACTTGTCTTTTGATTAAAGCCTGGCCGTAAGGTGGGAAGCTATGCTGCTGTAGGAGGGCTACTTGCACGCCTTTTATCCTCAAAGAAAGAATCTGTTCAAGGACATGAAAGAAATGAAGAAAGTAGAGGAAGAATCAGGATGAGTGTCAGCATGTATGTCTGTGCTGGGTAGGAAGAGAAGGGGAAAGAACTCAGCTAAAGTCAGTTTTGTCTACCAGGGATTACTTAAGGAAGGGACACAGAATTTCAAACAATTTATTCCCAAATGCAGGGAAACTGGGACAATCTTGTTATCTTGGCTCAGAAACTGACTTTCCTGAAGCCAGAAAGTCAGTAGTGGATGATTGACTATATATTTGAGAGATGTATGGGAGATTTATGCTTTCCTTTGCTCTCTTTGGAAAGAAGAACTTTTCTCTTTCACCTTTTCACATGAAATTAGAAGATGGGATTTTATTCTCTAATTCCATATATCTCCCCAATCCTTTAAGGTAAAAAGGTTTTTAGACTCAAGTATCTTTATTCCCACACTCAGTGGCACCATGACTCCTAACAGGATTGTTGTTCAAGGGGAAATATAAATAAAAATCAAATTCAATTTTTAGTGTTCTTGGAGGAGTCATAGAATCATTCATGAAAGTAAAAAAAAAAAAACTCATTAGGATCTCAGGGAAGATTTTTAACTTTCTGAACCAGAAGTGGAAGGCTTTAGTGTGCATTATAGGACATTACACAAAATAAGCCTGAGACACTAAAGCTATCAAAAGAATATACCTCGATAAAAGCTTAAAGGCCCTCAAATGGTTAAATAACAGAGATGATCCTACAACCAGAAAATGAAATTCATACAATCTCAAAGAGAATGAATTGCTTTCTTAACTTGTTATAATATGCAGTAGTATATACCAATAAAACCAGTGAAAGATAGAATTCTATGAATTTCCCCCAAAGTATGAAACAAGAAACATCAGAATTACTCAAAAGAAAAGAAAATCTATAAAATAAAAAGTTCAGAATGAATAAAGTCAGAAATTGGCTCTCTTGATGCAGCAGTTAAATACACACATGCACATATTTACATGTGGATACGTACATATACACAAAACCTAATTTGCAGATTAGAAAATAAATAAATTCATATTGGCAAAGAAGTAGGAGATGAACTCTAGTAAAATATCTAAATGATTAATGATTAACTATTACAAAAATGCAATAGTGGAGGAAATTTTAGCATGAGAAACAAAAGGTATCATTAAAAACTACAAAAGCTGAAATAATTAACCTGGAAGTCAGGTTGCTTAGAGTTAGCTTAAAGATCCTAGATGCCCAGAAGATTATTACAAAGGGAAGTAATAATCTAGATAATACTAGAGTAAAAGAAATAATACTAAAAGACTGGAACTTCTAACTAAAGAAAATATAGCATTAATCAAGAGGTTCCACAGATCACTGCTAGAAACTATATCCCCACAAATTCTATCCTTCAAACTCAAGACAAAAAGGGGCTATTTGAAGCATTCTAAAAGAAAACAACAAACAAAACAAACCCAGTAATTTAAAAAAATGAAATAAGCAGAATGTTTGACTTACAAACTCCCACAACAGAAATCAAAGAAATGTAAATGCATATATATATATATATATATATATATATATATATATATATATATATATATATTTGCTGAGGCAGTTGGGATCAAGTGACTTGCCCAGGGTCACACAACTAGGAAATGTTAAGTTTCTGAGGCCACATTTAAACTCAGGTCCTCCTGACTTCAGGGCTGGTACTCTACCCACTGAACCACCTAGCTGCCTCTAAATGCATATTTAGCAAGGAAAAAATATTTTATCTAGCCCCTAACCCAATTCCCAAGTCTACCTAATTTAACCTATATGACTCCATCTTTACTCAATAAATACTGTGAGAAATTTAAATATCATGAGAAACTTTGTAAAATGCTTCATGAAAATCCTTAGTAAACTGTATTTTCAGCCTTTTCTTCTTCTACTTGTCCAATAACATTGTCAAAAAAAAGAGGTTGAAATTAGTTTGTCATTAGGTTTCTTGATGTTGACTCTGTAGTCCCTATATTCTTTTCTATATATTAGTTAACCATGCCTTAATAATATGTTCTGGAATCTTCCCCATCCCTCCCCCCAAAAAAGCAACCAAAAACCCTAAAATCTAGGAATCAGTCAATTTTATTGTTCTCTTTCTTGCAATTTCCATTCTGTTTTCTTTTTTGGAAAATCTGAACACTTCTTCATTCCCAATCTTGTGCTAAGTCTCCTGTTCTCCATGATCAATTAATCAATAAATATTTATTAAACTTCTACTACATACCACATTGCTACTCATGTCTTGCCACGCAAGTATGTCTGCTTCTGAACTCTTCATCTATTGTCTGTACTGTTCATTTGACTTTTTTTATTCATATACAGACCCCTAACTTCTGGGGAAGCAGAAAAGAGCATTATAAAGGATTTAGATGACACAGTGGATAGAGGACCTGGGTGCAAATACTATGTTTGTTGTAACTGCCTGTATTATTTTGAACAAGTAGTTTCACTTTATTGCCTCAGCTTTTTCATCTATAAAAATGAGACAATTGAACTAAATGGCTTCTGAAATCATTTCCCACTCTAAAATGGAGTTTTCTTTTAAAAACGCTATTCTTTTCAAAGTTATAGTATCAAGAATTCACTGTCTAGTTAGGTAGATTTTGGTAGAATGGTTTTTAAATATGACTTTAGGAGAAGAGGAAGAATAGCCTTTGGGACTGTTGCCTGTTTTGTTTATGAAAGAAGAGAGCCTCAGGAGCTGAAGTTCCTGTGTGCTATTGAATTCAGCCATAAAATGTTAGTGGGCAGTTTATATCAAAGACTCCCGGTCGGTAGTAGTTGGCTGAATGATCCATGAGCCCCAAAACTAAAATAAAAAGGAAGAAGTTTGTAGCCTTCTTACCTGAAGCTAATGGAGGAACAAGAAAAAAGGAACGGGGAAAGGGAGGCAGGAGGGGGGAGGGGAGAAGGGAGAGGGGACAAATAATAACTCACATTTATCTAGAACTTTAAGGTTTACAAAAAGCACTTTATAAAGCTCAGAGCACTAGATAAATGTGAGCCATTGTTGTCACAGAATACATTTCTTAAAAAATCCCTGAAGCAGGTTAGTGTGAGTATTATTATCTACCTTTTGGAGATGAGGAAACTAAGGTCTCCAAAACTGAAGTAATTTCCCAGCATTTACTAAAAGATGGTGGTAGATTTCAGTCTAAATCTTCTGATTCCAAGTTTAAAACTTCTTCCTCCTTCCCTCCCTCCCTCCCTCCCTTCCTTCCTTCCTTCCTTCCTTCCTTCCTTCCTTCCTTCCTTCCTTCCTTCTTCCCTGCTTCCTTCCTTCCTTTCTTTTTTTCCTGCCTGTCTTTCTTTCTTCCTGGCTTCTTTCCTGCTTCCTTCTTTCCTTTCTTCAATATAAATGACTGAAAAAAAAATGATCAAGCACTTACTCTATTTCAGACTAAGCAGAAGATAAAACAAAAACATTTCTCCAAGTCTGAGGATCTTATATACTAATGGGGAAAGACTGGGAAGACTGATGTAGAGTAAGTGCAATATATACATCAGAATGATTTGGAAATGTCTGGGAAATATGGAAGAATGGTTTCCAGCTAGATAAAGAGAAGCTCACTTATCAGAGCCCAAGTTCCCAGGGACAGAGTCTGAGTTCTGGTAAGAGGATCATGAAAATAATGATGTGCAGAGTGCAGGCCTTATGATTTAGAAATAGCCAGAAAATTGAAGCAGAAAGCTTATAATTTTATGATTAACTTCATAAACTAATAAATAATTAAATAAATGATGATTAGCGTCATAACTAATAAAAGAACAATGAATTATTTCCTTTCTCCAGTGTTATTTCCTTTGCCACAGAATAGGCTTACATTACAGAGTAGGCTCTAGGAAGCATTTAGACAAGCAGAACTACAGTCTCTATTTAGAGAAAGTACTATCTTACTCAAGAATAATCGTTCACACTTGTGTCACACCTTAAGGTTCAGAAAGAACTTTCTTCTCAATGACTCTGGGACACAGGGAGTAGAGGTATTATCCTCATTCCACAGAATCACAGACTAACCAAAGCAGAAGAAGCCCCAGAGGATACAAGATTCAAACTATACCCAAAAGAAATCCTTTCTATAATAGACATTACAAGTTTCTTTTGCTATTGAATAAAATATTCCTTTTTTGCAAACAAGGTTGCTCATCCTTCATTATGGAAAAGGATCAACTACATCATGATATGAGTAATGTCTTGATTTGTGCATGATTTGGATTTAAATGAGTCAAGAGTTGCACAAAGACATCAACCTCATTCCCTCTTCCAAAGTCATTGAAGTCTAGTGGCAGAGTGAAAGTCAAGAAGACTCTAAGCACTCCACAGTGACTGTTTCAGCTTCCTTCATAGCCATTGGAAGAAAATGTTTTCATCCACCAGGAGAAGTCTTCCCATGCTTGGGGTAGACATCCCTGTTAATCACTGACAGATTTAAGACCTTTTGGTTATCCTGACCCTGGTTTAGCCCATGCTGACAGTTTTAATGACATGTGGCTGCTGTGCTTGCTACAGCTTCCATGAACCACAAGTGAGAATTAGGTGAAAGATGGACAAAGCCTTAAAAAAAGTGTGGCAAGTCCTTACCCCAGAGGACCTAGTCTTCCTTGAACACCCCCATGCAAACTCTGTTCCTTACTTGGTCCTCTGCAGCCAAGCAGAAAAAGACTGATCTTTCCTCCATATGACAAACTTGAAGATACCTAATATTTCCCCCTCAGTTTTCCCTTCTCCAGACTAGACATCTGCAGTATCTTCAACTGATACAAGATGAACCAAGGCCTTTGACCATTCTGATGGTCCTTTAGCTATTCTGTCTTTTATTACTGTCCTTCATCTGCAGCCCCTAGATCTGAACAGCATACTTCAGCTAAGTTTGCCAAGGGCAGAATATGATAGGGGTCATCACCGTCGCATTCCTGGAAGTGATGCTTTTCTTGATAAAGTTCAAGATTAAATTAGTGTGTTTCTTTTTTCTCCCTCCCTAGCACATCATGCTGCTGACTCGTATTGGATTCAGAGTTTATTAACTCTTTCTCCCCAAATTATTTTCAGAACAATTGCTATCTAACCCATTATACTTTGCAAAGTTGATTTTTCCCCTCCAAAGTCTGACTTTATATGTTTTTGCTGCTGAATGTCAATTATTAGATTTGGTTCAATGTTCCAGGCTAACAAGATCTTTCTGGATCTTGACTTTATCACCCAGAATGTTAACTTCCTAAATCTGTGTCATCTGCAAAGGAGATGAACGTATACATCCAGAGATGCTTTGGAGCCAGCTCATACCAGCTCATGAGAGCTGGTTACATTTTTACTGGGAACATTTATATTTCAGGAATGAAACAAAGATGATTATTGCTTGATGCTAATAATGTAGATTAAACATTTTATACATTTTATTTTCTGTAGAGCTGGTTATTAAACATTTACTGTCACACATTTGACTATTCCTAAAACTCTGAAATAGTATGATTATGAATGGACAGTTCTGACTCAAGCAGAAAGATCTAAAATTTTTATTTCTTTACCTGATCTCTGCCTCTGACTTTCTATCTTTCTCCGTTGTCTCTGTCTCTCTGTTTCTTTCTCTATATCTCGCTGATTCTCTCTCTCTCTCTCTCCCTCTCCCTCTCCTTCTCTCTTTCTCTTTCTCTCCCTCTCCCTTTCCCTCTCTCTTTCTGTCTCTCTCTTTTTTCCTCTCTCTTTTTTCTCATTGTCTCTATTTGTCTTTCTGTCTCTGTTTCTTTCTATCTCTGTCTCTGTCTGTCTGCCTGACTCTGTCTTTCTCTCTGTCTCTCTCTCTTTTTTCCTTTCCCTCTTCTTTCTCATTGTCTCTGTCTTTCTGTCTCTGTCTCTGTCTCTGTCGGTCTGCCTGTCTCTGTCTTTCACATACATACACACAAACACCCACACACTCATACATGATTTTTCTAAACTTTCTATTATGAGCAATGACACAAAAGGTAGTGGAATGACCTGCTTGATGACCAGTTTTGTTGATTTAGAAGGTTGAAAAATTTGGAAGGATATTGATGGTGACAAATAGACATTTAAAAATGTCAAGTCACTCCAGAAACAGACACTCCTTAATAGACTTAAGGGGATCTCTTAAATGTTAACCAAGCCTCCTCCAGATAGGCTCTAAGCTTCCCCTTCAGATTTAAAAATGGAAACATGTCAACATTTCCCACAAATATGATATTCCAGTGCTGATGTGCCTATGTATGAGTGATATAAAATGGAAACATGGGTAAGGAAAAAGCATGAGTTATTCATAACTAAAACAATCTACAAAGTTAATGGTTCTTGATTATTTTTAAAGAAAGGAAGTAAATCAGAAAACAAACAAAAAACCCTGCAAAAGAAAAAAACTAAATGAAGATGAAGTAGATAACATTGTTCAGTTGTTTTAAAAAATGCTATTGATTCCAATAAATGCCCTGTAAAGTAGTCAGTATTATTGCACACATTTTACAAAAGAGGAAATTGAATCCCAGAGAAATGATGTTATTTGTATAATGTCATATGTAAAGTGCTAATGGAAATAGGACAAGAATGCAGGTCACAAGATCCCAAAGCTACCACAAAAAATGGAATATGTGATTAACTGTTTATGGTTTTAGAGAAGCTGTAAAGGACCAAACCATTGATTTGTTATTGTTGAGTTGCGCCTTCTTGAAAAGTAGTGTCCAACTTTTCTTGACCCCCAAATGGAGTTTTCTTGTCAAATATACTGGAATGGCTCGCTATATCTTTCTCCAGCTCATGTTACAGATAAGAAAACTGAGGCAGAAATAGTTAAGTGGCTTGTCCATCACACAGCTAATAAGTATCTGAGAACAGATTTGAATTCAGGAAGATGAGTCTTCTTGACTCTGAGCTTGGCATTCTATCCACTGTACCACTTTGATGCCCTCAGGAAGTCTTCAATGACTTGGCTAAATGACCACTTACTGGGGATATTGTAGAGGGAATTCATGTTTCAAGCAAGGCTTAGTCTAACAATTACTTCTCAAGTTACTGGAAAATCAAGTCATTTCAACTTTGACTCTGATTTAGAGTGATAAATCATGCATTTAATTATTTATGTGATTTCAGTTTGCAGAACTGCAAAAGTTCTACTGACTCTTAAGTCAATGCTCATGTTACAACTTAAGTGAGACATTGGTCTAGGGGGAGAGGATGGAAACAGCAAATCTGGGCAAGAAATCCTGGGTATCAGATGATATCATGAGTGTGCCTGCTGAAAAAAGGCTATGAAAGAGTAAATTAAAAAGCAAAATAAATGAACAAACATAAGACTTTTAACTTTGTTGACTTCAGAGTTTTCTTGGTAAGAGAGAGGGCCTGGTTTTGCTGCCCAAAATTCTAACCCATTAAACAAAAGAGTCTGTATTCCTTCACAGTAAGGTAAAATTGCTTTTGTTTTCATAAATCCTCATGACAAGGTGGCCGGTCCTAAACAAGACCCCATGGGACAAATAAAGCAACTTCTCCTTCCAGCCGTCATCAAAGGGACAGGGCCAATCCATTTCTGTAGTTGATAACCTTTGGCTTCAGCCATCCTCAAGGCTCTCTACTCAATATTAACTCATTAATCACTGTAACCTCCTATGCCATGGAAGAGGCAAGGGTGAGAGCCAGCGGTTTTATCTGTGTTAGGGGCTTAATTAGCCAATACTTTAGGGCATTTGGCTCACAAACTATCTTTATATTTACAATGTGGACTTAATTTTTAAGGTGGTAGGCAAAATAGTTCTTTTGGGAAGAGCATCAGATCTAGAATTTAGGAGACATGGATTCTCATTCTAGTTATACCATTATCTCACTATGAGACTAGACAGCTTATATCACCAGCTTATATCACTTCTTTGGGGGTGTTGGGTTCTTCCTCTAGAGGATGATAAGAAAGACAAAATTATTAGAATTATCAATAGGATGCTAAATTTGAAGTCAGGAATCCTTGGTTTCAAATACTGCAACCAATCTTTACTGATTGTGTGATATGGTTGAGTAACTTAACTTCTCAACTTTTAATTACATCATTTAAAAAATAGTAAGAATAATAGCTATATTTATCTCATAGGATTGCTTTGATGCTCAAATGAAATTTATAAAACAGAAATAGAGCTAAAATTCTCTATTATACATTTTTGATTATCTAGATTCTGAAGCCAGAAAGAGCCTTAGATATCCTCAATTTTAACACCTTAATTATATAAGTAAGGAAAATGACAACCAGAGAAAGAAAAATGACTTTACTGTGGTCACTAAGGTAGGAAAGTAGCACAACTGGGTTTCCCATCTATGTTTTCTTACTGCAGATCCGGTGCCTGGTTGTTGCTAAGGCTTCCCTTTCAGTTTAAACATTTCCTGACTCTAGGTATTTTCCAAAGTGCCCACTTTCACATTCACTATAGCTAAATACTTACATTTATCCTTATTTTCTCCCCTGACAGAATTTAAGTCCCTTGAGGGCAGGATTTGTTTCCATATTGTTTATGTTCTCTAGCACATAGTACAGCTTCAAGCACACAGGACACATTTAATAAATACTTATTGACTGATTAGTTGGTAGATGATGAGATTGTCCCCAGAACAATGAATGGCTGTTGTCATTTTTGTTTTTGTTTTTAATAAAATATCTTTTGCTTGCATTGAATCTGGGAATTTGTCACTAAAAGCAGAGTTTAAAGGATGTGGATATAGAACTACTGACTTCTTAAAGATTTCAGAGTTGGAACTATCATGTACGAGATTTGTTTCACATGGCTATTCTTATTTGTTACAAGAGTTTGAGATTCAAAGGGGAAGAAAAAATGAGTGCTGATTTAAAATAAATTTAAAAAAATGAACAGCAGAATGGGATACAGTAGGCCTGAATTTTACATGGGTTCTGACATAGGATAAAAGATTTAGACATGGAAAGTATAGCTCTGCCCCATTGAGAAGGAAATTGAGGTCAAATAAACTATGTGGTGGACTTGGACAACTCATGTAGGGGAAATGACAGGAGCATGTTATGGGACCATTCTGCCATAAAGGGACTGAGGTGGATGAGCTCTACTAATCATCTATGAGAGAGCATTATACAATATGAATGGTTGTGCTCTATCCTCCCTCTCTCTCTCTGTCTCTGTTTCTGTTTCTCTCTGCATGTCTCTCTGTCTCTCTTTCTCTTTAAATATACTAACATGACAAAAGAATTACCTGTAGAACTGGACAGGACCAAGATCAGTCTTAGGGGAAAGCAATGACATGATCATCCAGAGGTAGCAGAGGACAACTAGAGATAATGAATTTTCCTCAGTCAGCTGGAGCCTTTGCATCTCTTCATTTCTTTGTCCCTAAGAATCCTGCTTGGGCCCTCCCCATTATATATTCTTTGAGCTGTAGGATTATAAAGATAGTTTTCTCAACCCAGGAAAGTAGGTAGGAAAAGGGAAATAAAGAGAAAGTTAGTGATTGGTAACTGAGGAGAATATATGAATATATCTGTTTCTTTTCATTTTCTTTTTCATATAGTGCAGTGAAAAGAATTCTTTTTGAAATTAAAAAAAGCTGAAGTCTAGTCCAGTCTCAAATATTTACTCCTTGTGTGCCTCAGTTTTTTCATCTGTAAAGTAGGGACAATAATAGCATCTACCTCCTAGGCTTATTGTGGGGATCAAATAAAATAATAATTGTAAAATGCTTAATATGACACCTGTCACCTAGCAAGTGGTACATAAATGTTAGTATTTATTATTATAATATTAAGATACACTTTGATTTCTAGGCTATGGTGATAATGGACATACTACTTTTCTCAGAGAAAACTGAAAGTGGAAATATTACATGAATTCCCCTATCACCTTAGTACTTGTACAACTGACATGTTATACTTTATTTTCTTTTCCTGTCCAATATTTGATCCACACTGTTGCCAAATTAAACTAAAACACTTATCTCTCCAGCTGTAACAGCTTCAGCCTCAAGGACAACATATAAATACTTCAGTCTGACACTTAAACACCTTTGCTATTTGGTTCCCACCTACCTTTTTCAGTTAGGCAGTCTATACACATTTATTAAATACTTATTATATTCCAGGCATCTACTAATTATTAGAGATGCAAATAAAACATTGAGTCTCTATCTTCAGAGAGTATTTAGTTTAATGAAGGTAACAGTAAAACAACCTATAAGATTTATAGGAGTAGATAGAAGGTATTTCAGAGGGAAGACATTAGCAGTGGGGAGGAGATTGCTGTGTTGGGATGTGTGTGTGTCAGTATTTAAAAAAGGGACCTACTATAGAAGGTGATATTTCAACACAGTCTTAAAGCAATTCAGGGAAACCCATAGGTGGAGATGAAGAGGAAGACCACTCCAAATATGGAAGACTGACTATGAAAGGATCATAGGTAAGAGATCTCATATCATCTGGATCAAGGAAATCAAGGATATCAAGAAAGTTTCAGTGTCTCTGGATTGTAGAGTACATGAAAGGCAGTAAAGTATAAGAAAGGAAAAGTAGAAAGGGATTTTAAATGTCCAAGGGATAGCTTTTTTTCTATTTGATTCTGGAGAAGGGATCCATGGGAATATGTATCCTACTTAATAAGGAGGGGAGTGACATGATCAAACCTTTGTTTTCCGAAGATTCTTTTTTGGCAATGGATGACCCTGGAACCATTTCAAAACCCTCTTGACAACTGATATAATCACAGTCACCCAGTCCAATACCTTCCAGATGCTACTTATATTGGTGATTCTGAAGAAGAATGGAAAGATGTGTGTGTGAATATAGACAGATATATAGATAGACTTTGAACAAAAATCTAAAATGGTCAAGTATACTATGCCAAAGGTTCAAGATTATCTGTTGGGCAGCTAATAGTTTTTGGTATTGGATTTGCATAGTAGTTATTCCCAGATTTACATGGCAGAAGAAGAGAAAAGAAAAGATTGCTTTTGTCTATCTAGCTGGATTTTACAAATTTGAATGTATACTGTAAAGCAGAAGTGTCAAATGCATGGCCCAGCATCCTTCCAACTCTCCCAGTCTGACCAAACAAACAAACAAAAAAAGCAGTTAAGAAATATTTAATACTGTTAATGTATTATGTATTATGTACTGTTAATGTGTGATTTTCTAAGTGAGTATGGACCTCCATGAATCCTTATATACATTTTAGTGACCCCACCATTTCTCAGTGAATTTGACATCTAAGTTTTCTTAGGGACACCTTCTGTTTCACTAAGTCTCAAGTTTTTTTCATCTGTGAAATAGAGAAATGGATATATTTGACAAAGGATGTTCTTAGTCATTGAATATTCATGCTACCTGATTGTTACCAGATATGTCATAGACATTATAATACCTCTAATTTATAGAGGGTATAATGAGATTACCAAAAAAAAAAAATCCTCAAAAGAACCATTTGAGTAAAATTATTATTATTGTATTTTTACTGTATTTTACAGATAAAGAAACTGAGGTACAGAGCAATTCAGAGTCTAAATGATTTGAAAAGGCTAGTCCTTAGTGAAACTCAAGTGTTTTTATTTTTTATCTATTTTTTATACCATGCTCCTCCTCATTAAAAGGGCAACTCAGTAAATTGAAAATTGGTCTTCTATTGGGCCACATGATCTCCTTTTAAACTATAGATTCTTAGACTTATTGATAGATTGATTTGTTTATTTAAACAATAAACATGAGCTCTTTTTTAGAAAGAGAAAAATATGTAAACACCAGGCTTGGGTGCTTAATATACCTTTAACAGAGTAGTTATTTTCGTTCTACTCTTATGTTGAATTTTATGATGAAGACTTCCAAGTGTAGTCCCCAAAAGTATGAGTTACTTTTTTATAGTAATAATAGCTTTTTATTTTTCAAAATACATGCAAAGATAATTTTCAACACTCACTCTTGTAAAACCTTGTATTCTAAATTTTTCTCCTTCCCTTACCCCAATCCCCTCCCCTAGATAGCAAGCAAATATAAGTTAAGTCTGTGCAATTCTTCTAAACATTTCCACATTTATCATGCTGCATAAGAAAAATCAGATCATCAAGGGGAAAATGAGAAAAAAAAGCAAGCAAACAAGAACAACAACAAAGATAAAAACATTATGCTGTGATCCCCATCAGTCTCCATTGTCCTCTCTCTGGATACAGATGGCTCTTTCACACAAGTCTATTGGAACTGGCCTGAGTCATCTCACTGTTGAAAAGAGCCCTGTCTATCAAAATTGATTCTCATATAATCTTATCGATAATATGTACAATGATTTCCTGGTTCTGCTCACTTCATTTAACATCAGTACATGTAAGTCTCTTCAGGCCTCCATGAAATCATCCTGCTGATTGTTTCTTATAGAACAATAATATTCCATAACATTTATATACCATAACTTATTCAGCCATTCCCCAACTGATTTTAAATCCAACTGATTCTAAAAGGAATCTAAATTTCCTTTAGATTCCAAATGAATCTAAATTCCTTTTAGATTCCAAAATGGAATTCTCCATTATATTTTTATTTGACAATGATTCACCTAGCCTGTTTAAAAACTTCCAGTGAAGGCAGTTCATCACTTCCTGACGTAGTCCATTGCAGATTTGGATAAGTCTAATTATTAGGAATTTTTTCCTGGTGTCAAGTTAAATTTGCTTTATTTTTTTTAAATTTCTACCTATTTTTCCTGGTTCTGCCCTTTGTGACCTGTCAGAACTAATTTAACCTTTTTTAAAATACTTGAAGACATTACCATACTATCACCCCCACTCTCACCCCAGTGATCTTCTTCAGAATAAATAATCAACTATTACTTCCATCAGTCTTCAAATAACATAGCCTCAAGCTCCTTCACTATCCTCCTTGCTATTCTTTGAATATCCTCTGGTTTATGAATATCCTTTTTTAACCATGAGCAAAGATCATCTGAGTTCTCAGAGAGGTCAAATTACTTGACCAAGTTCACAAAAGCAATAAGCATCAGAGCTGATATCTGACCACAGACTCTGTAGATTTCTTATTCAGTGCTCTTTCCTCTTGTCCTTGCTATAGGTTAATTTATCTTCCTTCCTTCCTTCCCTCCCTTCTTTCTTCTTTTCCTTCTTTCCTTCCTTCCTTTTCTTTCTTTCTTTTATTCCTCCCTTTTCTTTTTTCTTTCTTTGTTTCTTTTTCTCCTCCTTCTCCTCCTCCTTTTCTTCTTCTTCTTCTTCTTCTTCTTCTTCTTCTTCTTCTTCTTTTTCTTCTTCTTCTTCTTCTTCTTCTTCTTTTTCTTCTTCTTCTTCTTCTTCTCCTCTTCCCCCCCTCTCTCTTTCCTAAAACAATGAGGGTTGAGTGACTCAACCAGAGTCACATGGGTACTAAGTATCTGAGGCCAGATTTTACTTCAGACCTGGCACTTTATCAATTATTTCATCCATTTGCCCTAAATATAATGAATTCAAATAAATGGTCTTTAAGGTCTTTCTACCTTTAGTAATTGTTTCTGTTTTGGTCAGAAATCCTGAAGGTCTTCCCTTTCAAGACTGATTTTTTTTTTCAACTAAGTAAAAAAGATCATTCTTTGCTTCATTTCTTACATAGCCTGATCACTGAATGGATGTTGCCTTAATCAAACTGAAATCTGGAAAAGACTTTACTTAAAAAGGCCAAGGTCTCCCACTGCATCCAGGGCCATCTCCAGTCTTTCTGATCTATAGAATCTGGTCACTAGACCCAGATGACTCTGGAGGGGAAAGTGAGGCAGGTGACCTTGCACAGCCCTCCCTCACTTAATCCAATTCACTTGCATGTTATAGCATCATCTTCCTGATGTCGTTGTCACCTTGGAGCATGAAGGACAAATAACAACAATAGCTGTAGGTTAGAAGACATAGGGTTAAACCCTAGCTCTGGTTTTTGTTATTTTTGTAACCTTGGGGATGTTATTGTACCTTTTTCTGAGCCTTGTTGTTTTTAATCTGCAAGCTGGTGATAAACTTGATAAGGAGATAATACTACTTTTCAGAACTGTTCCTTTTATTTTTTTTTGAAGGGGGATGCAGCAGAGGGGAGTGCAAAAAACCTCCTCTAATGCAACTTGAAAGCAGCCACTGCATAATATTTTAAATTTTTTTCCCTGACTCCCATATTTTAGCATTATGCGTGACACTCACATTTCCAGGAATATTGTGAATGTTTGTTGAGTTGAATTGAAAGTTAGTTGGTTATAAAACATGTAGATCACTTCCATGTCATATGAGCAATAAGATAGCTCATTGGGGAGAATAGACATTCTCCCCAATTAACGTGACCTCTCAAACCTTTCCAAAACAGAAATTATGCACTGAAGATAAAGCAATTTCTACTGTTTCAAGATTTGGGATGCTCAGAATCCAAAAGAAAAACAAGAAATCCAAATCCAATACTAATAATCACTGAACTGGAGCTCCCCTGTTTTCTATACTATCAATCAGCAATAAGGTTAACCTGACAAAATCCAATGACATGACACACACTTACATCAAAGCCCATCCCTACACACCAGTCCCTCCTCCCTTTTATCAGGTCCTTAGACAGCAGACACCATGGTTCCAGATGGTGGAAGTTTGCTTGGAACTTGAGGAGCATCTTGGCCATGGTGTTAGGGGCTACAACATGGAAGTACCAGTGCTGTAAAGCTTCAAATTGGTAGTGCCAGGGGAAAAATATTCTGAACTGCTGGCATCCAATAAGGAAACCAAGGAAGAGAGGAAGGGGGATGGGTCACCAGGATAAGACACTATGATTTAGGGGTCTGTGTAGAACTCTACCAAGCCTGCAAGCCAGTTCTAATAGTCCAAAACTTAGTTGGGGCAGCCTCCTAGGCTGATAACTGTGAATTGCCCACTGTGGGAGGAGACTGAGATGATTTGAGATCCAGCCCCCAAGGAAACCACAATTTAAGGGGAGGGAGTCAGGAACAGTGTGATAAGGGACATAAGGGCACAGGGAGACTGAAAATATCAAAGATTTCAGGCCAACAATAAGGGAAAATGATTTCTGTGGTCTTAGAAATTAAAAATCACAGAGGAGTGTGGATAAGGAGAAGGGAAGAAATGATTGAAAATGTGGGGAGAAGACCTTATTTTGGAGGTCGAAAGGGGTCCCACTGATGAGTGCTTCTTTTGGTAAAGAGAGATGAAGGTTGGGGCATTGAGTGCTTAAAAAATCCCTCCCTGTGGAGGGAAGGTCTTGGCCCTGAGGGCAATTGACATCCCTGGATCATTAGGAAAGCTTGAACAGAGCTAGATTTCCAGGAAAAAGTAGAACACAAGATAAATAAGAGAAAGCATAGATTAGTGATTAATGAAAGTGGGGGTCCCTTCTGTCCTCTCTGATACCTAAAATAATTGGCATTATTCTGAGAGTGAGGCAAAATGGAAAAGCAGAGTGTAGGATGAACCCTACCTGGCCGTGGCAGAAAAAAGGGAAAGCTTAGAATGGATACTTTAGATATTTTGATTGGATAGAGAATACAGAGAAAAGAGAGAGACCAGATGATTTATAGGGATCATGAATCAGAGAATAAAGATCTAGAGGAAACAGAAAGAAAACACAGGTAACAAAAATAGTGAGAAAAATCCTTTTTGGAAAAAGAGAGAGAGAGAGACAGACAGACAGACAGACAGACAGACAGACATTTTAAAAACAATACCAGATAAAAACAAGAAGCGGAAGGACAATCTGCTTTACTAAAAGAGAAAGAAAAGGAAAAGAAATCTAATTCGGTATTTATGGCAGAATAGGGAAAAACATAATAGCTTGAAAAAATAGACACAAAGGAGGAAAATATAAAAGTAACTTTTATAACTTTAAATATGAAAGATTCAAATAATTTAATAAAATGAAAAAGAGTGACAGATCAGATAAAAAAAACAAAATCTAATGACCTGTTACTTACTTGAAACCATTTAAAAACAAAGACATACACAAAATAAAACTGAGGGAATGGGAAAAAAAATAATGTGTCAGGTAAATCCAAAAAAAGCAGGAGTTGTCATCATTCTCTTAGACAAAGAAACAACAAACATTTTTTAAAAGAGAGTTAAACAAGAAAAAACATAATATAATATGCAAAAAGGAACCATAGACAAAAAAATTTATATGCTCCATATGCCTTAGTCTCTGAATTCATAAAGGAAACTTATGATGTTTAAGAAAGCAGAGATAATAATAGTGACTGGAGACCACAACATTTCTTCTCAGTTTTGGACAAGTTGGAAAAAAAAAGGGAAAAAATAAAACTGAACACATTTCTGAAGAAACTAATTCAAAGATTTATGGCATCTTTTAAATGGGACAGAAAATAAGTATACATATTTCTCAGCACTATATGGAACTTTTATAAAAATTGACCATTTACTAGGTTACAGATATGTAGTAAATAACTATAAAAGGAGATAGTCAATGCATTCTTTACAATCCAGAATGCAATAAGAATAGAAATAAATAAAAGATACAGACACAAATGGAGGTTCAACAATGAAATATTAAATAACAAATAAACCAGAGAAGGAATCGTAGACACAATAAGTCTATAAAATGAAATGATAATGAAGAAACAACATACCAGTTTCTGGGATGCTGCTAAAGTAGTCTTCAAGGAAAAAATTATATATTCACAATCACACATCAACAAAATAGAAAAAGAGAAGGTTAAGGAAATGAATATGCATTTATAACATAGAAAAAATGAGAAATTATAAGGAAATAGAAAATTGGAAACAGAAACATATAGAAATGATAAATAATACTAAAAGATGGTTCTTTGAAAAGACTAACACAATCAATAAGCCTTAGGTAGGTAATCTTATTTTAAAGGAAGTAGTAGGAAACCAAATGAATAAAATAGTAAATCATAGCAAGATGAAATCATAGCAAAGCTAGAAGAAATACAAAGAATAATCAGAGCCTATTATGAACAGTTATATCCTAGTAAATCTGAAAACACAAAAGAAATAGAGGACTACCTTCAAAAATATAAAATGCTCACCCTATCCGAAGACCAGATAGATATTTTAAGTAAACTGATCTTAGAAAATGAAATGGATCTAGTTGGGGGAAAAAAAAAACTACAAAGGGCAAAAAGTTAACTCCTGTTTTTGATGGATTCATTGTTGCTGATGAGTTAGTCACATCCAACTCTCCATGACCCCATTTTTGGGTTTTCCTAGCAATGGCACTAGACTGGGTTGCCATTTCCTTCTTCAGCTAATTTTACAGAGGAGGAACTGAGGCAAACAAGGTTAAGGAACTTGTTCAGGGTTATACAACTAATAAGTTTCTGAGGCTATATGTGAACTCAGGTCCTCCTGACTTTAGCCAGGGTGCTCTCTGGTAGCTACTGTTCCATCTAATTGCCTATGATGGATTCATGAAAGAATTCTATTATATTTTTCAAGAGCTATCTGTATCTATACATAAATTATTCTCAAATTTTGAGAAAGATAAGACACATAGATGCTATTTTTAATTCTACGTACTTTTGCTTTGGGGTTAATTGCATCTAGAAGCTTGATTCTACTTCCCTGAACCAGGTATGAGCCCTCAATTTCCCTGATCTTTTGTGTTGCTGCTTCAAAAACAGGCCAAATAGACTTAAGTAGACCAAATCTCTTCCATGTGAACGAATTGAAGGGAAAAAAAAAAAAAACTTTATTAAGTACTTACTATGTGTCAAGCATTATGTAAAACTTGAGATTAAAAAGAATAAAAGAAGCTCTTACTTTCAAAGAGGTCACACATTTAAAAGATCTTGCCTAGATGTATTAGAAACATATTCAGTGGGGCAGCTAGATGGTACAGTGGTTAGAGTACCAGCCCTGAAGTCAGAAGGACCTGAATTCAAATCCACCTCAGATACTTAACACTTCCTAGCTGTATAACCCTGGGCAAGTCACTTAACCCCAATTGCCTGGCCTAAGAAAAAACAGAAAAAAAAAAAGAAATTCATTCAGCAAATCATTATATTCTTTATTTTAAAAAAGTAAAAATTGTTGCACTACAAGATAAGATTATTTGGGCCATGGAGATATGTTCTTATGCTCTTGTATTGTTCTTACTCTGGAGGAAGAGTACAGTGGCGACAGGATTGCTTCAGAGAAAGCAGCTGAATGAAGAATCTGAATATAGCATGAGCAAAGAATAAAGATGAATCTGAGTTCATTTTTTATCTGCAGCTTCTGATTATCTATCAGAGTCAGATATATAGATCCCTTCCACTACATGTGGATTCACCCAGACCAGAAAGCTGATAAGAAACAAAGGGTAAATTCCTTGAGCCAGTGTCCAGGATCATATGTAAGAATCGTACTCTTAAGACAATAGGAAAATATAAACTGGCTGCTAAATAATTTAGGGATAGGGTCCCTTGATCAGCCTTGTCTAGCACAAGTTCAGTTAAAGTGATTATTTCAGAGGCACTACTCTTAACTTTCTTATCTAGCCAGAAGAAGGGTATCTTTTACTTACACATTTCTGGGATATTTCCAGAAGAAAGATTGTAGTTGAAGTGATCATAACTGTGATTGAGGGGATCTCTCTCTATCTCTCTCTTTCTGCATATATACATGAAATATGTATATATTATATATAAAAAATATATATTAAACACATATATTATATATGTATATATACACATATATACATATATATGTATGTATATATATATTGCTTATAAACTCCATACCTATTTCTATGTTATGTGTAGTCCTTAGTGACCAGAAGGCAATTTATCTGACTGGCAAGATTTAAGACCATGGATCACTCATGTTTGTTATGAATAGTTAATAGAATCTGGGATTGTGTTGCTAACTCTTGTGAATAAATCATTTCCTTTCTTTTGGTTTCAGATTGTTCATCTTCAAAATGCAAGAGGTGGCCTAGATCCCAGATTCTTAAATCGTGTGTCCCAATCCCATGAGAGAATTTCGTAACTGAATGTGAAATTATGATTTATTATCAGTAAGTGTTTGATTTGTACACCTATTTTATATACCTATATATCCAGGATCACATAAAAATTCCTGGGCAAAAATGGGTTGCAAATCAAAAAGTTTAAGAAGTCCTGGACTCAATGACCTTGAAGTTTTCTTCCAACTTCAAAACATGGTTAGGTGGTGTAGTAGATAGAGTTCTAAACTTGGATTTGAAAAGACTTGAGTTCAAATGTAGCCTCAGACATTTTCTAGCTGTGTGATCCTGACTAGACGCAACCTCAGTTTCTTCATCTGTAAAATGAAGATAATAATAGAACCTACCTTTCAGGGCTGTTGTGAAGATGAAATAATAGTTATAAATCTTTTTGGAAAACTTAAAATCCTATATAAATGTTAAATTAAATTATCATTTGATATCCTGTCACCTATGTATCTAGTACATCAATGATTAAAATGTTTAATACCTCATTTCACACTAGATACTGAGAGTGACTTCTGGAGTTTGGGACATACAGTCGGAATAACCTTTTTCTCGTCTTTTAAAGTAGAAGGCTTTTTTTTTTTTAAGAACTTTTCCCTTAAGAAAACTGGTTAGTAATGCAAGATTTTTGAATGACTTGTCTTTATATTCTTAACAACTCAGACTGTACCTTAAACATGTTTTTTAATCCCATTTCTGATTTCATTAACATAGGGAGTTCCCAGTAGGACAATTTCTTCACTCAGAATTTATATTCTTAAAGAGTTGTCTGGGGTCAAGGCATAAATTTGAAGTCTCCCTGAGTTTGAGCCTGGCACCCCATTTTCTCACAGCTTCTTAATCTCTGAGGGTTTTCACAGTAGTTAGGAAAAGCAGCTCAGACAGGAACAGGTGATATGGAGAGACAGTTATTACTCACCATTACCAATGAACAAGGGTAGTATTTAGCTGGGACATTTAAAGGAGAGGAAATGAGTTTTTGCCAGGATATAATTAGATTGACTCCAGTACTGCTTCCTTTGGACTTATTCATCTATCTGATGGTAAATGAGAATTCAAGATTGAGTGAGTCTCCTGGAGTTGAAAAGGTACATTCTGTGTGTTTCCCTAATCTGCTAATTGGTGAAAAAGCAACCTGGGAAAGGGAAATATATGAGTTCAGGATGAGACTTTCTGATCTGGGCATCTTTTATATTGTGGCTCTCCTTTACTTGTGGTAGGAAGTCATTTTATTGGTAAGAGTAAGTATGTGGTGACAAGACTATTCAGATAGAAGCTAAGCTCTATTTCTTATGTCTCATAATTTGAAAGCAGAAACTCTTAATCTTTTTTATGTGTGTGTCATGGACTCCAGTGATAAGCTGATGAAAACCTTTGTGCCCTTTCTCAGAATAATATTTTAAAAGAATAAAATAAAATACAAAGACTCACAAAGAAAACCAATTATTAGTGAAATGTTTATCAATTTTTTAAAAGTTCATGGACCTCATGTTAATAGGTTCTGTTCTAAAGGCATGTTTAAGAACTCTAAATAAATAACATTAGATCCATTGTCTAAGCACCCATGCACATGCTAGAAAATCATATATTTACTTTAATGGTTATCTGTATAAATGGGCTTTTGTATTACATATTGGAAATACTCACCAAGAATTTAATAATATCATAGGATGTAGAGCCGGAAAGGACTTAATAATTCATCCAAAACAATCTTCTCATTTTCAAGTGGAGAAATAGGACTAGATAATCAAGGGACTTTCCCAAAATTATTTCCCCAAATTGCTAAGAAACAGTTGAACTACAAAATCCAGGTCTCTGAATCTAAACAAATTATTCTATTCAACTGGTTCTCAAAGTATGGTTCAGAGAGTTCCCTTTCAGAGGACCTATAAATTCAAAATTAGTTTTTTTAAAAAAAATTAATATGGTAAATATCTCTAAATATAACACAAATAAATAAAAACTCTTTGGACAAATCTTTAATAAATTTTAAAAGTATAAAGACACTAACAACAAAAATTTGAGAACCATTATTCTGTCATTTTGTCACAAATCATTCAGTAGAAGAGCAACACTTGCTTTGAGTCAAAATTTTTGATGTGAATTAATGATACAAGGTTTCCAAAGGACTTCCGTTATAATACCACCATATGGTACAGGGGGAAAACTCTGACACCAGAGGAACTGGATTCAAATCCTGCCTCTAATGCTTACTAACTTATGTGTCACTTAACCACTTCCCAGGCTGCAGTAACTTGTTTCCTAGGGCTTTTTTCCTTTTTTTTTTTTTTTTTTTAAATTATTGAAAGAATAAAAAGTCTTTGACATACTTTTCAACTCTAAAGTTTGATAAGGGTGGGAATAATACTAATAATCATAATAATAATAACAACAATAATCTGCAGTTCTGTAAATAAGGAAACAAACCCAAAATCCTTCCATTTGTTGGCCAAAATAATGTAACTAGTTTTTTGCCAATTCAGGTCTTGGACTCAGGTCCTCTCATTTCATCTTTATGGTTCGTTCCACTGTGCCATAAAATAATTTGATTTCAGAGAAATTCACTCAAATGTTTTATAGGCAACCCTGTAGATTTTTTTGTTTTGACAGAATATTTGGGGATCAGTTTAATTTCCAATTCTAATAGAGAACAAGAGCCTCTGGGCAGGGTAGCAGATAACCCATTAACAATACATTTCAGTCAGCTCTGTTCAAAACTGGAAATAGCTATACATAGTTAAGGATGAAAGTTCTGGGAAATGTAATTGTAGAGATCTATGAACATAAGGGAAATGATTATGGTTTTGAAATAGATGAAGATAGAAGAGCCATACTAGTAGAAGGAAATCTAGTTGGGAGATGGTTGAGTAGTAGTAGTCATTCCTCTATCCTCCTTTCTCCTCTTTCTCTTCTTCTGCCCTCAAGCACTATCATTATAATGCTTGTTACCATTAGTCTAGACTCTTACCCCCTTCCTTTAAAATTTTTGGTTTATTGGACTATTTCCTGCCATAGATAGTACTTTGGATTTTATTATGGAAGTCAACAAGACAATAGAATTTCATGGTATGAATAGAAAGAGCCCCGTATAGATTGGGATAGCTAGCTTCATTCTTTGCCCTTTGGGAACAGATCATTTATCTAAAGACCTGTGAAACTAGAAGAGATCTGACAAAGAATGTCATACCATAGAATGCTAGAGCTGAAAGGACCCTTAAGAAAAAAAAATCAAGAGATAAAGCTCTCAGGTTGTACATCTCTTCACATATCTGAAGCTCAGTTTTTAACCTGGAAAGTAATCACAGTAATTACTGGAAAATCTTCTCCATGGGGATGCTTTATAAACCTGACATTTTTAAAGATTAATAGTTTTAACAAGTGCCACAGAGATCACAAAATGTACAGGGGAAATAGGCCTGGCCCTAGTGTTAAAGGACCTGTCTCATTCTTTAGTCTGTGTGATTTTGGATTAATTCACATTATTTCTCTGGACCTCAGTTTCCTTAATTGTAAATTAAGATGATTAGTATACATGATTTCTAGGCTGATTCTAGCTCTAAGTCTAATCTAGTCATCTCACTTTACAGATGAATAAACTGAGGCCTATAAGGGCTAAGTAACTTGTCATAGTAAGCATCAAATGGAAGATCTAAATTTTTGGCTTTAACCTCTAGAATCAGTCAGATCAGAGGGAAGAGCTAAAGAGAAACTAGAGGCACTATCTGCCCCTCCATAATTAGAGGTGCTTACGTAATATCTCTTATTAAAAACAAAACAAAAATAAATGAACTGGCAAAGAAGAAAAACCTCAACCATAGAAACTTACTATGGGAACAAGGAACTGGGGTTCATCTTCAGAGGAGGACACTTGAAATAAAAAAAAAAAGCTTCTACTTCAAAGAGTAACATGAAATGGCTCTCTTCCCAGAGAGAATTTATAGAACTCAAAAAATAATTTAAAATTCAAATGAGAGACACTGAAGAAAAACTAAAAACAATAAAAATAAAAATCATCCAAAAAAGCAAGAAGATTATGGATGGGGGAGCAATTACCAACTAGAAAAGGAGATACAGAGTCTCAAAGATGAAAATAACTCTTTGACGATTAGAATTTGAGCAAGAGGAAGCCAGTGAAACTATGAGAGACCAAGAATTAACAAAATAGATTATAAAAAATGAAAAAATAGAACAAAATGTGAAACATAAGAGAAACTACAGATGTGGAGAACATACCAAAAAGAGAAAATATAAGAATAATTAGACTACCTGAAAATTGTGACCAGAAAAACGTTGTGACCTTGATACAATAATGCAAGAAATAATCCAAGAAAATTATCCTGGGGTGATAGAATATGAAGGGAAAGTAGAAGTAGGAAAAAAATCCACTGATTACCACCTCAATGAGATTCTTTGTAGAAAACACATAAGAATATTATTGCCAAATTTTGAAACCCCCAGATCAAAAAGAAAATTTTGCGAGAAATAAGAAAAAACAACTCAAATATGCTAGAGCAATGAATAAACGTATACAGGACTTCCACAATAAAAGACTGCTGGTCCTGGAATCATTTCTACTGACAATCAAAAGAACTAGGTCTGTGGCCAAAAATATCATATCCAGTAATATTATCTATAATATTGAATAGGAAAAAAATGGATACTCAACAAACTTGTAGATTTTCAGGACTTTTTACCAACCAAACCCAAACTCAATAGCAAATTTAATATATAATAGTCAATATCAAAGATCAGTTTCAAGGAACTTAACATGGACACATTATTTTTATTTTTTTTACATGGGAAATGTGTATCATATGTTTAAGATTGACATCAACAATAGAGTAGCTCAAAGGAAAGACTGGGGTAGAGTTTTCAGTAAAAATTGTAGTTTTGTTATACAAATGAAGTGCAGAGAATAAAATAGACACAGAGGCATAGAGAGGAGAGGAAAATTTGTGATAGAGAGAGACATTTGCATCTGGAAAGGATTGTCTGGGATTGAATGTGGATCACAACGTAGTTTTTTCACCTTTTTGGTTGTTGTTTGCTTGCTTTTTATTTTCTTTCTCTTTATTTTTTTCCTTTTTAAACTGATTTTTCTTATACAGCATGATAAATGTGGAAATATGTATAAAAGAATTGTACACATTTAACATATGTTGGATTACTTGCTGCCTAGGTAAGGGATAGGGGAAAGAAGGAAGAAAAAATTTGGAACACAAGGTTTTGTAAGGGTGCATGGTGAAAACTATTTTTGCATGTATTTAGAAAATAAAAGGCTAATATTTAAGAAAGAAAAAAAAACTTAATCACATCAGGAATGGGTTAAATAGGCAATTCTACATATATACCGTGAAGGATATAACATCCTCCAAAATCTATAAAAAAATTTAAGGAGGAAGGAATAGAGCAGATAGGGAAGTAAAAGGTGATGGAAAAGAAAAAGGAAAGGATTCATGGGTGAGGGGAAGTTAAGTAATAGCAAGGCAAGTTAAGGAGCAGATTTAAAGCAGAGTCAGCAGGAATAGGAAAAGTGTGTGTGTGTGTGTGTGTGTGTGTGTGTGTGTGTGTGTGTGTTTGTGTATCGTGGAGGAGGCAGGATGTACATATATATATATATATATATATATATATGTATATATCTACATATGTATACATAAATATATTCTTAAACTCTAGAATCAGAATTTTTTCTGCTGCCTCAAATATCCATTGTTCCTGAAATTAGCTTTATCGTCCTGTTTTTCAAAACACACATGCCTCCAAAACAATCCCAATAAACTTTGGACAGAAAATGCTATCTGCATCCAGAAAAAGAATTAAGGCTATTGGATGTACATCTACACACATTATGTTCATGTGTTTTGAAAAGTCTTTTGAAAATTTGCCCCTAAATACCTATTTACTGTATTTGTTTCACTTTCAGAATAATACACAATTTAAGTCATGTGCAGTATAACTTTCATAAAGAGCTTATTTCTCAAACTTTAATTATACAGTGAGTTTCCCAAGTTTCTCAATTTGGGAATTGAATTTGCTCTGGCAGATTCTGCCAATAGTAAATCATGTTCATTAGAATGGATTAACTAAGTTAAAATTTCTGATATTCTAGGATTTTGCTCTTCTAGGGACATTATAATCTTTTAGTTGGCCAGTGTCTTGGTGACTACATCCAGAATGTCCTCTCCTTTCCCCATATCGTATTGTTAGCATCCTATTCATCCTTTGCCAGATCAAACAGCAAAGATTCCATTAAACTTTCAACACAGTAGAGTAGAAATATGCATGAATTTGGACTTTGAGGGCCTAAGTTTGAAGGCTGATTCTGCAATTAATTACCTCTTTTGATCTTGAGTTTAACTTATTTTGACCTGTTTCCTGGTCTCCCTTTCCAACCTTCATTCGTATTTTTGGAAATTCCAACTTATACTTGGAAACATTTTTATCTGCTCAAACACATATCTTGATAAATCCTTAAAAATACTGTCTTTTTTGGTTTGCAAATCTTCTCATCTCACCTGACTTGCATGTTCAGTTTAATCAGAAAGCTATTTAACCTATATTTCACTATCCCTCATAATATCTCCATTATTTTGAACTATGAAATTTCACTCTGTGATGTCTCCTGGCCTTCTTTCTATCTCTTCCCCTGGCTTATTTTTCCTAATTTTTTGTCTTTACCATAAGCTCCAGCTCTACTTTTCTCCTCTTTCCCTCTAGACTATCTCCCCTATTTTGGTCTCAGTATTTAATAATCTTGATTTTATATTTAACAGTTAACAAAAAAATACCCTCTATCTCTAATTACCTTACCCCTTTGTCCTGATAGTATTCATGCCCTGCCAATATTAGTTCTGAATTACCTCACCATCCAACTTCCTTGTTCATATTCCCATATTGCAGAATGCTTCTGAGATAGGTCACAGTACCCAAAAGGTTTGATCTGCTAAAACAGATGAAGACTCTGCTGACACAGTAAAAACATCATTTCAGAGGAAAATATTTCACTTTCAATACCACATCCCATAGTACCTCATTCTCTTTACTGTACTGGTTAAAGGCTATATAAAATATGATTTTGGGGACAGCAAGAAGTTCTCAACAGCCCAAAGAGGAAGGGCTTGAGATCCCTAGACTGTCATCCTTTTGCTTGATAACAATATTCCCCATTACTTTCAAATTTCTCTGGCTCCTAAGAACAGTTTCCCGTATCACCAATGATCCCATCTTTTTTTATGACTCTTGTTTCTAGGCCTATTTATAACTAAAGAAAAAGTGGAAAATGGCATAATGAAAAAATACCTTGGGTTGAGTCCAAGTTACTGCTTTGCCACTATCAGAAGGACACTGGACAAGCCATTTGACTTCTCTTAACTTCAGTTCACTCAATATAAAAGGAAGAGCTTGCACCAGATGAGCTCTAACATCCTTTTGAATCTAATATTTTATGATTCCATGAATCACAACCTTCTTAAAACACGTTTCATCATTTTTCTTATGCTCAAAAATTCTTAATGACTCTCCATTGCCTACATGATAAGATTCCATAATCTAGTCTGACCTTACCTTTCTAAGTTAATGTTCCATTACATGATAATAATTGCCTTCTATTCCAGAGAGACTGGTTTCTTGGCTGTCTCTGGAGACTTTGACTCATTCATCAGCCCAAGGCTTGTTTTATTCTTAACTGCTGCTGAATGAAGTCTGGATAACAATCAGGGAAGCATATTGACTGGGGCAACTTTAAATAGGTTCTATATAATCTCAAGGGGGTCCCTCACCAATACAATCCCTTTGTTGTTATTGTTATTGGGTCATTTCAATCACATCTGAGTCTTCATGATCTCATTTGGTGTTTTCTTGGAAAAATATTAGAGTGGTTTGACATCCTTCTCTAGCTCATTTTAAAGTTGACTTACAGATGACATGGCTAGGAAGTATCTGAAGCCAAATTCAAACTCAGGAAGTTGAGTCTTTTCAGACTCAGCAGTCTATCCACTGAGCCATCTAAGTGCCTTAACTCTTTTACCCTTCCCTAATTAACTCATAATCCCATTCATCACAGAAATTCTTTCAAATCTGTTCATCCTTCCTCAAATATCTTATGTTTTTTCCTTTATCTTCTCAGCTAAGAACCTTGCCTCATATCTCCTTCTTCATCTCCCCCAAATTGGGGCTATTCACTGAGAACTCTTTTCTTCCTCCCCATCATATCTCCCAGATGTCTTTTGACACTTTGCAGTCCTTTAGTTTCTTTACATATAATGAATATATTATATGTGTGGTGATTTATATATAATGATGTTGTTTTCCACCAATTCAAGACACAAATGATCCAATCCCATTCTGCCTTCTACAGTAGATCATCCCCACTCTGACTTATCTTCATTCATTCTCTGTCTATTGACAGAGAATGGCCTTCAAACGTATACATGTATTCCCCGACCTCAAAAACCCTTCACTTGATCCGTTCACCCCTGTTAACTATTTTTCCATTTCCCTTTTTCCTTTTGTGGCTAAATTTCTTGATCTAGAATAGATGCCTCCATTTTCTTTCCTTTTTTTCTCTTTTTAATTTACTGCAGTATGGCTTCTGTGATCTCATCATACAACCAAAATGACTCCCTCAGAAGCTATTAGTAATTTTTTTATTTACCAAATCTGAGTCTGTTCTCAATACTTTTCCTGCTTGACTTCTTTTAGCCTTTGATATTGAAAATTACCATCTTCTCCTTAATATACTATTTCCTCTGTTTTCTTGTTCTCTACTGTTTCTCCTCTATCTGACTATTCTTTCTTGGTCTCTTTGGATTTTTGTCTGGGTCATGTCAAAATCAAGAATATCCCCAGGACTCCATCTTGGGCCTCTTTTCTCTCTCAATATATTATTTCACTCAGTGATTATCATCTGCTTCCAGGGATTCAATTACTATCTCTATGCTGATGGGTCTTATACTTATTCAATCCTAACAACTAACATCTCTACAAATCTCCAGTCTTACATTTCCAGTTACCTAACATCTTGAACTGAATGTTCTAGTGGCATCTTAAATTTAACATGTCCAAAACTGAATTTATTATTTTCCTCTAAATTTTCTCCTCTTCTAAATTTCCCAATGGCTGTTGAAGGTACTACCAACTTTCCAGTTACCTAGGCTCAAAACCTAAAAATCTAGATGTCATCATCAATTTTTCAGCCTTATTCTCGTATCCAATTTATTGCCAAATTTTACTGATTTAACTTTTATAATATCTTTTGTATATCTTCTTTCTTCTCATCATCTCATTTATGGGTTATTGCAATACCTACTGGTTGCTTTCTGTGCTTCAAGTCTTTCCCCATTTCACTCCATCTTCTCCTCATCCTTCCAGCTGATATTCCTATCAAAACCCTATCCCATGATCTCTAATGGCTATTATCTGATTATCTGATCAAAGATCAGATATAAACTCCTCTCCCCTGTGTTTCCATTCATTCCTAGACACACTATGTATTCTGGGATCCAATGATTCTGGCTTCCTTGCCATTCCTAGACAAGACACTACTTCCTGACTCCTGGCATTTTTTTCTGATTGTCCCCCATGCTTGAAATGCTCTCTCTCCTCATTTCCTCCTGGCTTCCCTAGTTTCTTTCAAGTCCCAGCTAAAATCCAACCTGCTACAGGAAGCCCTTCCCAATTCCTCTTAATATTAGTGTCTTCTTCCTATTGATTATTTTCGATTCAAATTGAATATAGCTTGCTTGTTCATGGATGTTTGCATGTTGTCTCTCCTTCTAGAGTACAAGGTCCTTGATAGCAGAAACTGTTTTTAATTTATTTTTATTTTTGGTATCTTCAGCACACATAGCAGGCCCTTAATAAATGTTTATTTATTTTTTTAATTCCTTTTTTTTCTTTTTTTTACAATTTATTTTTAAATAACTTTTTAATGACAGAACCCATGACAGGGTAAGTTTTTACATTATCTCTTGCACTCACTTCTGTTCCAATTTTTCCCCTTTCTCCCTCCACCCCCTCCCCCAGATGGCAAGCAGTCCTATACATGTTAAATAGATTACAGTATATCCTAGAAACAATATATGTGTGCAGAACCAAACAATTCTCTTGTTGCACAGGGAGAATTGGATTCAGAAGGTAAAAATAACCTGGGAAGAAAAACAAAAATGTAAGCAGTTTACATTCATTTCCCAGTGTTCTTTCTTTGGGTGTAGCTGCTTCTGTCGATCCTTATCAATTGAAACTGAATTAGGTCTCTTTATGGAAGAAATCCACTTTCATCAGAATACATCCTCACACAGTATCATTGTTGAGATATATAATGATCTCTTGGTTCTGCTCATTTCACTTAGCATCAGTTCATGTAAATCTCACCAGTCCTCTCTGTATTCATCCTGCTGGTCATTTCTTACAGAACAATAATATTCCAGAACGTTCACACACCACAATTTACTCAACCATTCTCCAATTGATGGACATCCATTCATTTTCCAGCTTCTAGCCACTACAAACAGGCCTGCCACAAACATTCTTAATAAATGTTTATTGACTACTTCTGCTCACCTCTCTCTTTATTGTCATCTACAGAAAACTCAACCAGGACCAGTCTGAGTCTTACATCTTCCATGAGGTCTTTCCAACTCCTAAAAGACTTCTCTCTTCTTAGATAGAACTCACTTTTTAGAGATCTCTTTTTCAGTAGACCTCAGTGGGTCATAAATCATACACTATTTTACACCATTGCATTTATTGTGTGTGCCTCCTATCCTCAGTTAGGCTGTAAGGCTTCGAGTCTAGGGCTCTTAACATATTTATTTGTTAATACATTTAAAATTAAAATTTATGTTTTGAACAACAAAAATCATCCTTCTTTCTCATCTCTTTGTCTCATTAAGAAAGAAAGAAAAATACAGTTCCTGTTACAAACATGGATAGTTAAATGAAGTAAATTTCTGGATTGGTCAGGACCAAAAGAAAAATGCTTCAATCTATCCTATGAATCTATCACTTCTCTATTAGGAGGTTACAATATTTTTGTATCCCCTTCAGGTTCAACTTATCACAGTGTTATTACATAAAATTATAAGATAGAATTTGAAAATTATCTTAAATTTGAGAGAAACTTTTATAATAGTATCAAAATATCTCAAAGACAAAAATGAACTCAGAAATCGCCTACTGGCAGGAATTCCCTTTACAACCTGTCCAACCAACATCATCTCCCTTCTACTTGAAGACCTTTAAAAATTGGGGCCCTCACTGCCTCCTGAGGCAGGCCATTCTATGTTAGGTGAGTTCCAGTTGTCAGGAAGTTCTGTTTTCCTTGGTTGAGCTGGAATCATCTCTGTAATTTCCACTTCTTAACTTCTAGCCTGAGGAGTGAGGAGGTGAATCAGGCCCCATGGAGGTGACTGAGAGCCATTTGGCTGTGGCACATGAAAGCATGACCTAGACCTGCCAATCTTAGCTGGTGATGCAGCCAGAGAGCTGCAGGCAGATCCCAGCCATCGTAAAATATACATCAACCGAGGGACAGTGTTCTGAGCCACCATCTCTGTCATTTACTTGGAAAGGGAACCTACTTAGAATGCCTGGCACTAGGAGATATTTCGGGGGTGAATGAATAAATAAATAAGTGAAAGACTTTATTTTGTGGCTCTACCTAGGTAAACATATGCATTCTTTCACGCCAGGCTCCAGAAGGAGAGTTCTTTGTTTGCTGTTGATGGCTGGTTTGCCCATCTTGGCTGGGAAACCGAGGACTGCCCGAGGCGTAATGAGAGAAAGAACTCTCTAGGAGGAATGAAAAGACCTGATTCCAGCCTCCCAATCCAAAACTAACCAGCTGTGTGACACTTAGCAGCTCACTTGCTTTTCAGTATCTTGATTTCTTTATGTGTCAAATAGAGATGAATTATGACTCCCCCCGCTAACTTATGGGGTTATTTGGAGGATGGACATAATAACTTTGTATAACTAAGTGTTGTTCTGGCTGGCAGTCACATACACATTATGATCACAGAAGCATCCCCATCGTAGGTGATCCAAACAGTAATGGAAAAGAAAGCAGAAGGTAGAAATAAAACTCTGCATGATTCTTGGAATCAAGAAGTAGAATGAAAGAGATCATCAAAGCTATATACTTATTCTGACAGTCCATCAATAAACATTTACGAAATGCTTCTGATATTCCAGTCACTCTGCTCAGTACTAAGTGACACATACACAAACAAACAAAATCAGGGTCCCTGCCTTCAAGGGGTTCATGGTATGATGAGGGAGATAATACCTATCTTATTGAAGAAAAACAATCTCTGCCTTCAATGAGTTTACTTCTGCCAAAGGCAAAGCACACCTACCAAGGATAATGATGACAACTTATTTTATAATTTATATATATTTTTATAATTAATGTACATATATATAATTAAATATATTATGTATTATGTAATTATCTATATTTATATAAGCAAAGAAACATGCACAATACAGACATATGTATATGTTTATACACATACATATGTGTGTATATGTATATATATATTATATAAATATATAAAATCTCTTTTGATCCATATATCAGTTTTGTAACATAGTATAAATGCTATTGTTATTTGTGTTTTATTGATGAGACTGAAATTTAGAGAAATTAAGAAGTCACTTATTCAGAGTCATCTAGCTAATAACTTTCTAAGGTAGGATTAAAATTCATGTATTCTTCCTGACTTCCTTCAAGGACTATATTCATTATGTCTCAATATGTGAAAGACAATTTGATCAAGGAGAAACTTTTAGCAACTAAAAGATCCAAAAAAATGACTATGAGAGTGGGTTCCTGAATTGAACTATGAAGGAAACTAAGTATTCTAAGGAGTTACATGTGAATAATAATGTCAAAGTTGACTTAGAAGAAGCAATAGGATAAGAAGGAGGAGAATCAGGAAAAAAGTAGTATTCTGAAGATACTAGATAGATAGATAGATCTATCTATCTATCTATAGAATATCAATAGAAGATAAGATATCCAGAAGTCTGGAGATGGACAATAGTCTCTAAACCTGTGGAAAGTTAAAAAAAAAAAAAAAAAAAAAAAAAAAAAAAGATTCTCTAAAAGCTAATCTTTGGTCATTTCCATGAAACTTGCACACAGACACACACACACACAGACACACACACACACACACCTATATCTATCTGTGCATGTAGATAGATATAGAAATAAATACACATACAAATATATGTGTATGTACATATATATTTAAATATATATGTGTATATATATATATTTGCTAACACTAGCTTGATGTCCTTAGAATGTCTGTACTTTTTGCATCTCAGGACAGCAGGATGCTATGTTTAAAGGGGAAAGAACAAAGTAGTGACATAACTGAATGAATTCAGAATAATGTTTCTCACAAGAGTGGGAAACCAGTAAATGAGAACACTATTGTTGAGATGCACAAAAGGTTCTTTTTTCCTCTACTGGTAAAAAATCCATCAATATCTACTGGTACTGTTAGGACCCTGGGCACCAACATATATTGTACTAATGTGTCTGTTCATATTCCTAATGTGGAAAGTATTTTTCCTGTTAACAGGCCAACTGTATTGTTTCCATTTGAAATATTCATGCCACCAAGTGGGATACAGGCAACAAAGGCCAGACCCTGGCGCCTATGCTGGTTTGCAATGGTTAAGTCAGACTTGTTTATAGCATTTGTGAGACAGCCTTGGTATATGGAAAATACTCTTGGGGATGTTGTATAGTTGAAAATCATAAAACATTTCTGAAGGATCAAAATTGCAGATGATGCCAAAAACATTAAAAAGACCTATAGTGGGTATCAACTGGTTTCTATATATTTGATTATGTTTTTGATTACTGATTTTAAGATATTAAGAAAGGTATATGTGTGTGTGTTTGTGTGTGACATTACATCCATGTTTTTCATCATTGTTATTTTATTATTATTATCATGACTTATTATGATTGTTGATTGAGAGATAGCATGTGGATGAATGATCATGGCCAGAAGAAAACTTGTTAAAAGACAAGTTTGTATGTTGGGATATGGCAGAAATCCTGCTATCTTGATCAGCCTATGCTCCAGTGACAAAAAAGAATAATCTCTGACTTTTTTTTTTCACATACCAGACTTTTAGAAAATGTTGGATTTTAGGTATTCTTAAGAAAATTTCAGGCATAAGCTCCTAGAAAATATGAGGTTAAAAAAAAAAAAACTACCTATTTGTTTAAAATTCTAAGAAATTTGAGCTTCATTGTGAGAAGATGTGAATCAATAGATGGACAATGTCAAAGTATAATCCAAGGTACCATAAATGATACATTGAGAAGGAATTTCTTTAAGGAAGAGAGAATTTCGTTTTCAGAGGATAACAGTAGCTTCCTATAGATAGTGAATGCAATTCTTGTTCTACCACATCCCTTAATATACAAAAGAACAAATCTATCCTGCCCTCTCTTCTCAAATCTCCCTGTTACCATGTTAAATCTTCCAAGTTCCATTGACTGATCCTTCAAAGACTAAGTATTTATCTGACCAGCGGGATGATTTCAGAAAGGCCTGAAGGGACTTACATGAACTGATGCTGAGTGAAAGGAGCAGAACCAGGAGATCATTATATACTTCAACAGCAATTCTATATGATGACCAATTCTGATAGATGTGGCCCTTTTCAGCAATGAGATGAACCAAATCAGTTCCAAGAAAGCAGTAATGAACTGAACTAGCTACACCCAGGGAAAGAACTCTGGGAGATGACCATGAATCACTACATAGAATTCCCAATCCCTCTATTTTTGTCCACCCGCATTTTTTATTTCCTTCACAGGCTAATTGTACACTATTTCAAAGTCCGATTCTTTTTGTACAGCAAAATAACTGTATGGACATGAATACATATATTGCATTTAACTTATACTTTAACATATTTAACATGTATGGGACTACCTGCCATCTGGGGGAGGCGGTGGGGGGAAGGAGGGGAAAAGTTGGAACAAAAGGCTTTGCGATTGTCAATGTTGAAAAATTACCCATGCATGTATCTTGTAAATAAAAAGCTATAATAAAAAAAGAAATTTTTTTAAATAAAAAAGACTAGGTATTTGTCATAGTTACTTTCTAAATTATCATTAGCCATCTTAAAATATAATACTTATATGCCTTTATAATAGATTACAGTAGGATGATCTCTTCCTTTGTAGATACTACAGATTTATTGATGAAAATTTGTTTCATTTACTACATAAGTGTTCAATAAATCCCTATTTAACAGATGAATGAATCATAGGTATAAAAAGCCTGAGAAATCATTTTTCAAATGAACTGTTCATAGGTTGTTAACTAAGAAAACACTGAGGATAGTTATCTTCTCTTTTTTCTGGAATTCTAAAGAGAGAAACTCTATATTCTTCTTCTGTAACCCATTCCAGAAATGTGCTACTCCCTAAAAATCAGAAATATTTCTTTAAATCTAAGTAAGATGTAAAAATGAACAATGAAAGAAACACTACTGTTCAAAGAGTTCAGTTCCAGTTTTGGCCAACTCTGTTACTAGAACTTTTCCCCTCATACTGAACCAACATCCAATTCATTTTAAGTATTGATTCTAATTCTGTCCTTTGGGTAGAACTTGTTTGGGGGCAAATAAAAATATCTAATTTCCCTTCCACATGAAACTTCCTCAAATACTTAAGTTTACAATACTGTCCCCGTTAACTCTTTAAATCTAATACTTTTAGTATCTTTATGTAACCCTCCTTTGGCATGACTTCAAATCCCCTATGAAAATGAAAGCTACCATAATTATTCTCTTAATTCTTCCAAAATTTCAGTTTTATCTGTGATAAACATTCCCTTCTCTGACTGATCCAATTCTCTCATTGTATGGTTTCTACTAGTAGTTGCTGCCAAAAGATTCATCCTTTTACCACCAATCTGATACTGACCCTCTTAATCTTCACCTACAGTCTTCCTAGATACTAGATACACAGTCATTCTTCATTGCTTAAAGCCTTTAAATCTGGTTGGTTCTTACAGAATTTGTATACTAGTAGCATCTTTTCAAGGACTCTGTGCCATACTAAGGCATTCAAGGAAGACTTTAGTGAAAAATTATTATTTCTTTTTATTGAGTCATGGATATAGTGAACAACTGTAAAAATCTCTTTTGCAATGACCCTGCATATACTTGTACAAGTTAATTTTCTCTTACATTCCTATAGCTAGGACCATTTGGACATAATTTACATGTATTTGCATGCTAATATACACATTTATGTAGATATATTCTTGAATTCTCTGGGGGAAAAGATCCCCTACAGTAGGTCTAAAATGATATCTTGTTTGGAGAACTTTATCTTACCACCTAGGAAGAATTCATTGGACAGAATTTCCAAATTAAATACCAAACTGTTTTTTCCAGTGTAGCTTTCCTGACTACAAATCACATTTTCTCATCTGTCTCCTGCCAACAAAATAGTGTTGGTGGATAGCACTCACGAATGACTTTCCCCGACAAGGAGGTTTTGAAAAATGACATACGGTTTCACATATATATCCGGCCTCTCAGAAACCCAAAGCTGTCTGAGTGCCAGAAATCATTGTTAGGGCTTCCCATGCATTGGAAAGAAGTTGAACCATTACACATGTGACATTTTTATTTTCCTATGCAAATGGATTCAGACCAAGGCAAGAGCTTATGTGCCTGTCACATGTCTATGTATCAATATTTGTTCGGGTCATAGAATTAGTAAATTTTAGAATTGAAAGGGAACCTAACAACTATCAAAGGAAGCAGCATGATACAGTGAGAGGAATGCTAGCTTAAGACTCAGAGGGCTTGGTTCCAAATCCCACTTCTGCTACTTAAAATCTGGATGATCTTGGGGAAAATACAACCCCTTTAGACTGTCTTATTTTAAATTGGGGGATTGGAATTAATAACCTCTTAGTTTCTTTTGAGGAAGCAAGGTGACAATGGATTTACAGTGCCAGGTCTGGAGTTGGGGACCTGAGTTCAAATTTACCCTCAGATACTTCCTAGTTTTATGACTCCATGAACGTTATTTAACTCTGTTTACCTCAGTTTGCTCATCTGTAAAATAAGCTGGAGAAGAAAATGACAAACCACTTTGCCGAGAAAAATCCCATATGGGGTCATGAAGAGTTGACCATGAGTGAAACAAATGAAAAAGTTTCTTTTTATCTCTAAATTTGTCATTCTTCATTTTATAGATGAGGAGAAAAGCGAACTGACCTGTCCAAAATAATATTGGCAGAAGAAATTGAATTCAAACAAGATTATAGAAAGAAAATTTAGAGTTATAAAGGATCTCAGAGGACAAGTAATGTGCAGTAGATAGAGTGAGGGCCCTGAAGTCTCATCCTTCTCTGTTGAAATCTGGCCTCAGACACTTCCTAAATAAGTCCCTTCATCTTATTTGCCTCAATTTCACCATCTGTAAAATGAGCCAGACCTAAAGACACTTACATGAACTGATGCTAAATGAAGTAAGTAGAATCAGGAGAACATTATACACAACAACAAGAAGATTATGTGATGATCAATTCTGATGGACATGGCTTTTTTCAATACTGAGGTTTTTCAATACTGAGTCCAATAGACTTGTGATGGAGAGAGCCATCTGCATCCAGAGAGGGGACTATGGGGACTGTATGTATATAACAAAATAGTATTTTTACTTTTTTGTTGTTTCCTTGCTTTGGGCTTTTTTTTTTTCTTTTTCCTTTTTTTGATTTGATCTTTCTTGTGCAGCATGAGAATTGTGAAAATATGGGTAGAGTAATTATACATGTTTAACATATTTTAGATTATTTGTTGTCTAGGGTAGGGATGGGAGAAGGGAAGGAGAAAAATTTGGAACACAAGGTTTTGCAAGGATGAATGTTGAAAACTTTCTTTGCATATTTTTTGAAAATAAAAAGCTATTATTTAAGAAATAATATGCAATGAGCCAGAGAAGGAGATAGAAAATTACTTCAGCACAGAGTTATAAAGAATAGGAAACACCTGAAAAATGACTGAACAAAAATGATCTCAAAGGTATCTATTCTAACCTTACCTAAAAAAGAGACCCCCCTCCCCCAACAGCAGAGACAAGAAATAATTATCCAGTCCTCAAGAAATGATGAGGAACCCACCTAATCTCACTCTCTTCCATTTTTAGATAGTTCTAATTATTAGGAATGCTTTTTCCTTCATTTGTAGAGGCTTAATAGTCTATTTACTTCACTCATTGCTGCTTATTCTGTTATGTGTAGTCAAATAAAACAAATTTAATTCTTTTTTTACCTGTTACTCTTTTAAATATTTTAAGGCAGCTGTTATTTCCCATCTTCTTGGGCTTTTTCTTCTCTAGTCTGGATATTTCTGTTTGCTTCAAATGATTCTCACATAATAATAACTTGAGATCATCACCATCCTTATTACTCTATTTTGGACACTTCCCATGCCATCCATGTGCCTCCTATGAGATGATATTCCTAAAGAAATGAAATATTCAGCATATGGTCTGCTTAATAGAACCATGCAGAACTATATGCTCTGTTGGCCTGGACATTAGTCCATTCTTAATGCAGTTTAAGATCCTGTTAATTTTTTTTAAACTTCTCTCTCATGGGATTGACATATGTTGAATTTTCAGACAACTAAATGCTAAGTTTTTTTTTTTAGATAAATGATTGTCTATTCATGCTTCTTCTACTTTGTGCATATAAGACTGACCCAACTAAAGTAGTTTGTATTTAATTCTATTAGGATTCTGTGAAAATTTGTTTCTATTGTATTCCAAAGTTATAAGAAAGAATATTTTATAGGTTTCTTATTTATTTTATTCTGTATTATTGTATAACTGATGAAGATTGGTATATATATATATATATAATATTTGTTCATTAAGATAATTGTAGTTTGCTTACCAATATCCACTGCAAATTATGATGAAATTAAGAAAAAATATATATATAAAGAAATCAAGATCCTATACCTGAATATAATATTTAGTGATTTTGAGGCAAAAATTGACAAAAATGCTGAAAAGAAGAAAGCAGTTGGGGAGGGGGGAATGTTAGATTACTGTGACTTAGATTATTATGAAATAAAGTCTATTCAATTTAGACTAAAGTAATAAGTCTTACATATACCAAATGTTCTGATTTGGTCAACCAATATGCTAAATCTCCACAAAAAATTTGTGCAGCCTTTATCCTAATCATTGACAAGAATGTTTAATAACACTGGGCCAGGCATAGATCTTTGGATATTCCACTAAGGACTTTATCTTTGCTTGCTTTTATATAACACTTTAAGGTTTGCAAAGCACTTTACACATTATCTCATTTCATCTTCTCAACAGCCAGAATGGTAGATGCAATTATTACCTTCATTAATATTTATGAGGAGTCTGAAGGTGAAAAAGATTAAGAGACAGTGCCTGAGGCAGGATTTGACCTCAGATCTTCCTACTGTGCTACCTAGCTGACTCCCATCAAACCAATGACTATTCCTTAAGTCTATCCATTTAATCACCTTCAAATTCACCTCATTACATATCATCTGTCTCTTATGTGTTCCTCTTTTTTCCCTGCAAAGTATACTGTGAAAAATTTGACAAATGATCTGTTAAAATTAAAGTCTAACTACAACCACCAGTTTAGTCTGCATAAGGACTGAACCTGTGACTTCATTGCTGTAAGACAACATGGTAATGAGAATTGTAAATTTACATGCTTGAAACAGAAAGCTGCTAGAAAAGCTTATAGTTGGATCCTTATAAAACAATTCTCTATCAACAGAATATGGTTGCTGATTCTTCTTTTCCATTATGTTGTAAGTTTGTGTTTTTGATTAGATCTATCAATTGGATTCTGGTCCAGGGGAGGTACTTTTTCTGATCATCCTTAAATTGTTAGATCTAATTCTTTTTCTCAGTTTTTTTCTCCTTGACTTGTCAGCAGCATTTGTGATTTATTATGTATATGAGACCCTCCTCAGAAATTTTCTTCTTTCCAGTGTTTATATATAAATATAAATTTTAAGTCTTCTTTAAAGATTCATCTTTTATTTCCCAGTCTTTATATATACATATAAACCAAATCAATCAGCAAACATTTTGAAAACATTGATTGTATTCTAGGAATTGTACTAGGTACTGAAAATACAAACATAATTCCTACCACAAGATGTTTACCTTCTATCAGCACATATGATATGTTAATTTATACACATATAATTGTATATGCACCCAACAGGTGTATGTATACATATATGTATATATGTACATGCATATAGAAATATGTTTGACATTCAAAATAAATATAATATATTGGAGGAGAACAGTAATAATGGGAGGATCAGAAAAGGTTTTAAATAGATTGTGGTATTGAGGTTGAGTTTTGTTAGTAGCAAGAGATTCCATGAGAATGAGGTAAGAAGAATCATCCAAGCAATGAAAGCATGGAGGATGGAGACAGTATTATGTGACAGAAAGTGCAGTAAGCAAATATAGAAAAGGGGTGTGTGTGTGTGTGTGTGTGTGTGTGTGTGTGTGTGCAGATTGAGGCAGGGATACCAAATTAGGAAGCAACTGCAATAGTTTAAGTGAGAAGTATTGAGAATTTGAAAATCATTAGAAAATGAAAGATTGTTACAAGATTTGCTATTTGGAAGTACAGAATAAAGACCTAGTTAAGAAAAATTTTGTGGTTACAAATGTAGGTAACCTTTTCTGCTTGGTCAAACTTACCAGAATTTGTGCCTTGCTGGCATAGATTATAAATTGTGAAAAAAAAATAAAGGAACTAAAAAGAAGGGTAGGTTTTGGAGGGAAAGATAAACACAGTGTTGTCTTGAATATATTGAGTTTGAGATACTTTCAGACATCCAGTTTGAAATGATTCATAGGCAATTAGAAGTACAAATCTCAAGTTTAAAAGAGAGATTTAGGGTCCTCTCTCTCTCTCTCTCTGTGTGTGTGTGTGTGTGTGTGTGTGATTTTGATAGAAATGATAACAAATGCCATGAAAATGGATGAAGTCACCAGGTAAGTGAATCAATCAGCAAACATTTTGAAAACATTGATTGTATTCAAGGAACTATACTAGGTACTAAATAAAGATAGAAAAATATGAAAAGAAAACAGAAAAAAATGATAGAGACAGAGCCATGAGATACATACACTCTGCTAGTGGACATAATATGGATGCTAAAGCAGGGGAGGACATTAAAAAGAATCAGAAAGTTAGGGATAAACCAAGAGAAAATAATGTCAGGAAAACCAAAGAGTAGATAAGGAGATGGCATTTAGTACAGGGTGGTCAAAGATGTCAAACGCTGAATAGTGGTGAACAGAGGGCTGAAAAAATGCCATCAGATTTGACATTTAAGAAAACATTGGTAACTTAAAAGGGAACAGTTTTATTTTAGTGGGGAGATCAGAAGCCATATTGTAAAGGGTTAATTGAATAAGAAGTGATGAAGTGGAGTTAACAAAAATTCATAAGATTTTTCTAGGAAGTTGGCTACGAAAGGAAACAGACACTAGTATAGTACTTTCAGAGGATTTTAATGTCTACTCAGGTTTTTATTTTGTTTTATTTCTTGAGATAAAATAACTTGCTTGTTTTCTAGACATCAAATAAAATACTAATAGGTGTATATTAAAATTTAGAGAAAGACAGTGAATGGTATAATCATATGGAAATATGCTGTGCAAGATAACAGAGGATAGAATCAAGAATAATCATAGAGGGGCTGCTCTTAGCAAGTTGAAAAGTCATCTTTTTATTTTATTGTTTTTTTGGCAAGGCAATTTGGAGTAACTTATCTAGGTTCTCACAGCTAATACGTGTCAAATGTCTAAGGCTGGACTTGAACTTTGGTCTTCCTGTCTCCAGAGCTGGGGCTTTATACACTGTGTTACCTACATGCCCCTGACCACCATTTTATTGCAGGAATGAATAGAGAATGGTGATAATATTAAGGGATTTTGAGATTTTTAAAGAAGGTAAGAAGTAACTCAAGATGAATGGTTTTTATTTATTTATTTTTATTTGTATAGCAAATAACTTTGCCTTACTGAGACTGAGAGGGAAGGGATAGCATGGAAGACTTTAGGAAAGAAGAAAAATTATCATATTGAGTTGAGATTAGGTAACAAAAATTGTCAGGGCAGCTAGGTAGCAAAGAGCATAGAATGCTGGGCTTGAATTCAAATGTAGGCTCAGACACTTATTAACTGTGTGACTCTGGGCAAAATAATTCTGTTTATCTCAATTCTCCTTATCTGTAAAATGAGATGAAGAAGTAAATGGCAAAGTATCTTTGCCTCAAAAGCAAAAAAAAAGTAAAAAATACAAATAGGTTCACAAAGAGTCAGACATGACTATAGTGATTATACAACAAAACAAATTTGTAGTGCTTCTAGTTAGGTATTACAACTACATATCCAGATATCATCCCTTATCTGAGATCTAATCTCATATCTTCAATTCCCTTTTGGACCACTGTCCTTATTATGCAGAATGTATTCTGACACAATTGAATTCCCTCATCAACTTACATTTCATTTGACTATTTTGTTCATACTCTCAGTGTGATTCCCTTTTAGTTTATCCCATTCACATTTTCCCTCACAGTCTTGGATCAGTTCAATTTCCAGTCAAAGTCATAATCAGGACTTGATAAATAGATTTGAATAAAAATATAACTTATATTTCCCCTTAACCTTCACTTAATTTTCTTTTTTTCCCCTTGTGGAGTTTACCATCATTTTTATAGTCATTGACATCTATAACCTAGGAATCATCCTTGACCCTTCACTCTTATCTCACAAATTCAATAAACTATTGAGTCTTGTTGATAAACTACAGAATCTGTCACCTTCTTTCTACTCATATGTCTTCTACCCAAAATTAAGGCTTCATATCTAGATTGGAATATTATCTCAATTATTTCCAACTATTCTCTCATTACTAGTTTCTTTTCCTCTCTGATCCATTTTCCATATAGCTGCCAAACTAATACTTCTAAAGCATGAATTTGACCATGTCATTCCCATGATTAATAATCTTCATTTTGGCAATTATGTGGAAAATGGATTGGACAAGAAAAGGATTCTTTCATTGATAGTTTAGCAAGTATAATGAGAACCTTGCATTGAAATCCTAATTTATTATGGCATGGAAGTCACCCTGATTTCTTATAATCTATGCCAGCAAGGCACAAATTCTGGTAAGTTTGACCAAGTAGGAAAGGTTTTGAGTTCTGAATGTGTCATAAGAACAACTTGGTTAAATTTGAAGAATGAATTCTCACATATTAAGTTTATGATCTATATTGGTCAAGGCAGTCCCTGAATTGAGGACTCTTCAGTAATTGAGAATAGAAGTGTTCAGAGACCTGTTTCACAGTATTTTAATATTCTAACAATATTGTAATAACAGTATTAGCACAATGTTGTTATTGTAGTCAATAAAGTAATAATATAATTATAGTAACAATATAATAATAACATATTTTAAACCATATAGCACCGTATACTTATGATATACTACTATTAATAGTAATTAGTAATAATAATATTATCATTATTGCTACTGAGAGTCAGTATGGGATAGTAGATTAAAATCTGGCTTCAGAATAAGATAATAAGGTCTCAAGTCTTGCCTTCATACTTTTTGTCTCATTTTGGGTAAATCACTTAACCTTTAAAACACTGAACTCTAGAAAATTATAAGACTAAGAGTTGTAGCAAGAGTACTACTTTTTAATTTAGAGATGGAGTTTTTTGTAAAAGTTCTCTAATACATACACACATGTATTATATACATACATATACATTATACATACACATATAAAATTTGTTCAATTAACAAAAAGTTGTAATAGTAATAGGGGTAGTGGTGGAGTAGTAGAAAGTATCAGCTCTTTCATTCAATAAGGGCATATTCTGACCTCCTGTCCACTTCACACATATCTAATATTTCAGAGAAAATCTTAGGCTTCCATATAAAGGCAAAAATGAGGCAGAATGCATTCTTTTAACTTAATTGGTTTGTGTGTGTATGTGTGTGTGTGTGTGTGTGTGTAGATTTGTGTGTTGTGATCTATTTTAAATGCATGTGGTTCCCAGAAATAATTCTGAAAACAAAGCTTACCACCACTGCCCTTATTATGCAGAATGTATTTTGACACAATTGAATTCCCTCATCAACTTACATTTTATTTGACTATTTTGTTCATACTCTCAGTGTGATTCCCTTTTAGTTTATCCCATTCACATTTCCCCTCACAGTCTTGGATCAGTTCAATTTCCAGTCAAAGTCATAATCAGGGCTTGGTAAATAGATTTGAATTTCTCTGTCCATGGTCCTGTTCGACTCATATTCTCCCACCTTCACCCCCAGGACTTTTAATATCCTTAGTTTGCTTTGTCTCCAATAAACAAGGACTAAGCCAGGGGTTGAGTTGAGAGAATTTTTAATGCTCAATGTTTTTCTAACATTTCATTTTGTTTCCTTGTCTTCCAATCTTGGGAGATTCTTCTCTGCCCTGTGGCCCTCCTATCAAAAGTCACATAATATAAAACTTAAATGACCACAAATACATTAAAAATTAGCAGCTCCATCGTAAAGAGAAAGGAAAGTGTAACAAGAATGCAATAAAAAAAAAAAAAGGTTTTAAATGGGAGAGCAGTCTCCAAAGCAAATACCTAATTGGCGACTAGACAACTTTCAGTTAGATAGATAACAAGCTAAACACTTTTGATGACAAAAAATTAACGCCATGATACAGGGAAAGCCTGTTTTATTTGGTATTTTATGTGCTATGTGACAATTTAATTAAACTTTGAAGGAATCCAAGCAAATAATTCACCCAAGAAATAAACTAAAAATGATACTCTGTCCTGTCTCATAAGAACTAAGGAAGGCAAAAAAGAACATTTATATCTTTTGCATTTTACAATGCTATAAATTCAGCTTTTGCCTTAAAATTAATGAACAAGATTGAATTACTCCAGAATGTCCTCTTACCTCTGGGAATTGAAAGACATCAATGTGGGCTCTTGAAATAAAGTGAGGTAGTGACTTTCCACAACTATCAAGTGTCCCACTACAATATCACCTAAATCAAATGTTCCTATTTATACACACATTCTATAATAATTTTATTCATTTATTTATTTATTTTTTTTAGCATGGACATTTTAGCAATCCGGTAAAGCCTATGGGCCCTTTCTCAGAACAATGTTTTTGAATGCATAGAATAAATTATATAGAATTGTAAATGAAATCAATTATATTGAAAGACAATTATATCTATCTATCTATCTATCTATCTATCTATCTATCTATCTATGTTCATAAACTCTAGGTTAGGAATTCTTACTAACAGTTATTTTGGATAGCTGTGATCTCATGTACCTTCCTCCAGAAGAAGTATGTTAAAGTAGAGAGCTCTGGATTGGGAATCAGAAGATTTGAATATGAGTCCTGGTTCTTAACTGGACAACTATTTTGTCCTTCATTTTCACTAGCTGTAAATTTCACTTAATTAAGCATTAACCATTTATTATCAGTTATGTTCTGGGCATTGGAGATACAAGTAGAAGAACAATGAAATAATCTCTGCTTACAAGGAATTTACATTCTAATGGAGGAGAAAATACATTTTTATATATATCTATGTGTATGTATATGTGTATGTGTATACACACACACTGAGAGAGAGAGATATGATTATTATCAGGATTCAATGTTTTTTTTTTCTCTTTTTACTTCTTTATTCAAAACCCAATCCTTGTAGATCAAGTCAATGAGATTGGTCAAATCCTCTGGGAACATTCTCCTTAATTTTGGGCAAGACCCAATCCAATTAGGAGAGTTTTCTTCTGATTAAAATGTAAATAGAATCTCCTGTAGGTGAATCCCATCACAAAAGCATTAGACTCATGCCCTAGAGACCTCCATTGTTCAATTTAAGTGATCTAGGTACCTTTGTGAAGATAGCTGAAAGGTGCAGGAGGAGTTGAAGACTCATAGTCCACATCTTCATTGACTGTTTATCAATCAGGTTGCAAGGTTGAGCTCTACTTGTTAGGAGTATCCACTTTTCCAAAGGTTCTTTAAGCATTCCATGATTTCCATGGTTTATCTGATCCTCAGTTTACTGATTACTTGCTAATCTAATTAATAGATTAGATGAGTTTCTGAATAATTAATAATCAATTTCTTTATAAAATGGGGACATAGGACTAGATGGTTTCTGATGCCCTTCCAATTTTGACTCTATGATCTTATAACCACTGGGATCCTATAAATTAGACAAGCTCATAATTTTAATTTGCTCTGGTTCTTTCAGATTTTCTCCCTTTTGCATCATCTTTATGCAGATAATTCTAATTTCTAAGACCAAGTTTATCATTTGATCCACCATTCTACCTTCATGATATATATTAAACTATCTCCCTTCCTATTTGTTCTCACTTCCCTCTCTTTAGTTCAGGCCCATAACACTCTTCACTTAGATAATTACAATATCCATCTTTTTTTGACTTTGATTTATAACTTCACAGAATCCCTGAGACTTGGGGGAAAAAAAACAAAAATCTTGAAAAGAACTTCAGACATCATTTAGTTCAGCCTATAACTAAGCAGGAATCTTTTACAATATGTCAGAAAACCAGACATCCAGTAGGAATAATTCCAGTGATAAACAATATCTACTACATCCAGAATCATCCCATTCTACTATGGGACACATCTAATTTAGAGGAAGCTTTTCTTTACATTGAACTGAAATTTGCCTCTCTCAGACTTCCACCCATTGGTCCATGATGCTAAGCAGAACAAGTATATATTTTTTTCCATATTATAGGCCTTTCAAAAACATTGAGTTAAGTGATAGTGCTTCCTCCAAATCCAAGTGTTCTGTTTGAAAAACTGCCTGCAAGCTCAGGCTCTGCAAAACTTTATAGTTTGTATGTAGCTTCTTTGGGTAACATTTTCTGCATCTATAAAATGGGAATAAGATATGTATTGCTGTGTGCAAAGTGCTTATAAACAATAAAACACTTATAGATGAGTTTAGTTCATTCATTCAGAGTCACATAGAACTGTGGTGAATGAATTGCTGTGAGAAATGTTGAGTTCGATATATGTCTCTATGAGCCCTGATGGCTTATATAGTAATTTTTAGTACCTGCATGGGGCTTGTGTCCCAAGTATCAGGATCATTTACAGTATAGCACAGGTATGGTCCCAGACCCATCAATATGAAAGTGTACCCTGTAAATGTGGCATTTTAATGTAGCAAGCTAGCCCTTTCTCTTTCTTTGTGCTCCAACTATCTATCACTTTTCTCTTTCTGGGTTTCAACTTGGGGTGACTGTCTCTCTCAACCTAACATGAAAATAGTTGGATTAGGATTTGGAGAAGTGGAATGGATAGTAGTAGTAGCCTTGAAAAGCTACATGGCCTTGATTCAAATTCTCTCTCAGGCTTCTAGGAGTAATTGGTACTGGGTTAATTAACCTTACTTGACAAGATAGTTTCTGGGCCCCACAAATTGGCTTTTCATCTATTTAAAAAAAATTAAAATTAAAAAAGCAACACTATTGACTTTTAAACATGAAATATTTACTAAACAGTAAGGCAGAAGCAATAAGAATCATAACATTTACTCGATATGAGGTAACATAGGAATAATCAAAGCATCACCGTCCATTATAAACACAGAGTGTCTTGTGGGAGATAGTGGCCATACATTAATAGAAATCTATTAGGCAGGTATTAGTGAGGAACGTGTATTTGGAATATCTTACAATTTTAACTGCAAATCTTGGTGTCCTTGGTTCATTTAGGAACAATCTATACCACATAAGGCTGATTTTTGTATTGACAGCTGTCCTTATGGCTCTTATTTCTTTCTCATAGGAAATCACTTTCTTCTGTTTTCTAGTAGATAAAGAATAATTTTTCTCTCACCCTTAACAGTACACTGAGAAACTTTTTTCTTTAAAACAATTTCATGTATGTATGTGTACAGTCTCTCATCTACCACCCACCCATCCAACCATCCATCTATATTTCTATCTGTCTTCATCTTTCCATCTCTATCTATCCAGCATTTAGCTGGCTAGATTTTATTTTAAATAGGATAGACCTATTTAGCTATCAGTCTATAAATCTATCCATTCATATTTCTAGCATTTATCTCAGTTTTCTATCTAGCATTATAATCTATCATCTACCTATCCATCCACATTTGTGTCTATTATCTACATATCTTCACCTCTTCCATTATACATCTCCAATTTTCCATATTCACCTATCTAGCATCTATCTATACATCTGACTTACAGTCCATATATCTATCATGTATCTATCATCTATCCATTTCTATATCTATCTACCTACCTACCTATTTATCTATCTACCCATCATCCATCTATCTATTCATCCAAATATTGTCCTTATTCATTACAAGCAGGTTTCCTCAGTTTGGCTCTCTGGGAAATGCAGAGCAGATGACTTAGCTTATGCTTTTTTTTTTTTTTTTTGAGACATCTTTAAGCTAAACCAAGCCCATCCTCTGGTAATTAGACCACAGCAATGTAGAGGCAAAGCTTATCTTACCCTTTCTGTTCATTCTCCTACCCCCATCCCCACCCCAACCTTGCTCCCAAGCTATGGTGGAAAATAGGAGGTCAACCAGGCACTTCTTTGAGAATTTCCATTTCTCTCAAGCTGTAGATGGCACTAGATAGCCTATTTTGTGCAAAATCTAGAAACTGTAGAGCTTTCTTAGCTGATCAAACCTTTCTTCAGCCAATCAGTAAAGTGATGACTCCCCCCATCCCAATCAGCAAGTTCTTAGCAAGAGAAAACATTCTTTCCTAGCCTTGTGTATATTTTGTCTGTAGCTTCTTACAACCCCTCTGTTAAGCTTATTCTACTAATTATCTTGCTTTTCTTTTAATTTTTGCCTCATATCTTTTAATGTATTAAATCAGAGTTCTCTGGTGGTTAATGATTTATATTTGCCACATAAGGTAAAACTCAAGAAATTTAACTTTTGGCTACTTAAGAACCCCAAAATCTTTATATAATTTCTGTTATTTGATAGTTTCAAAATTATAAACTATAAAATTCTAAAAAACAACAAAAACAGAAATATGCAGATGATTTCATGAACCATCATGCCCTACAACTGTTGATCTCAATTAATTTTCAAACAGGTCCTTTCAGTACATTTTTTCTGAGGGGAAATTCTCTATCAGGTCTTCAGAGGTCCATTTCTCTTCCAATTTTTAGAAAATATTTTTCTTCAATACTATTTCTTCACAATTTGAGTTTAAAAAGTTTTACTTATATAAATGTTATTTTATTGTCTCCTTTCAGCAACCTAATGGTTCACATACAATAAAGACAATATCTTGGAATCACAGGATTGTAAACTTAGTTAGGTGAATGGAGAATGTGCCCTGGACCTTAGAAAGTCTGAGTTAAAACCTATCTTTAGATACTTACTAGCTAGGAGACCTTGAACAAATCACATTGCATCTCTTTACACCCATATAATGGGGATACCAACACCTTCCTCTCCAGATGGTAAAACTGAGTTATTTGTCAAGTGCTTTGAAAACCATAAACACTATAAATTCTAGTTATAATTATTATTATTACCAGAAGGAACCCTAGAGGTCCACTAGTGAAATCTTCTCATTTTAAACATAAGGAAACAAATCCAAAGTAAAATTGGTTCTTTTGGGAGTATGTGATTACAGGATAGAGAAATAATTAAGAGATTTGAGGGTCAAAATGATAAAGTAGACTTTATGAGAGGATATGATAAAAAGAGGTGTCACTCTGATACCTACTACCAGTATAAAAGTCACAACCACTTTGCTACTCATTTTCCTTATTTGTTAAGTGAGGTTGAACTACATATTCTCCAAGGTCCCTTCAATTCTAATTATTTGTTAATAGGAAGACTCACTTCCCTGACCTGCTATGGGAAAAATGCTTCGCAAAATTTTAATTGCTATATTATAGTTGTCAGTGATAGTTGATGCTGCTGCTCTACTACTATTACTACTTTACTATTAGTTACTTCTACTCCTACTTTTACTATTTCTATTCCTACTATTACTACTACTATTAATACTTCCCTTACTGCTATTCCTACTGCTATTGCTACGATTATTACTATTACTACCACTACCACCACTACTACTACTACTAATTATAGGTTCCCTGTTACTTTGGAATTCCCCAATACACCAGGTTCAGCGAAGGATGCTTTGGGACCCAGTCACAGTTATGCAAATATAGAACAAATCCATATACAATTAATTCTCTACTAACAGACCAGAAAAGCTTTTGATTGGGGTAGAATAGGGAGGTAAATGACGTAAGAAAGCTCCTTCATGCACAGACTTCCACAGATTCACATGTTGCCTTCTGAGGAGTCTTTCCTAGAAAATCTATGCTATTGCACCATGTTCCGGATTGATCGGACGTCTTCATCTCCCCACACGATGGACCTTACTGCTGCTGCGAGTCTGTAGTTTCCCCTATCTCTAAAGCTGACGCTGCTCTTCTGAAAAGCTACTGTTGTTATTTCCTGGAGTTGCGATCTACATGTTCATTTCCATTAGTGCTTGTCATTTTAAAGGTCACCTGTTGGGGGTTTCTCCTTCCAAGGGAGTGCTATTGCTCTTTTTTCCCCTCCATCACCAGCATCCCCTTTAATAAAATAGACAAAGTAGCGGGTGACAGGGAGGGGGAAGGGGGAGTGGAATATCGCCATTTACAACCACAAAAAACCAATTTGCACGTGGCTAACACCAGTTACCGGGGAGGGGGAGGGAGGGGCAGGGCTGCCCCAGCGCTGGTGGGCAGCAGCGGCAGAGCCCAGGACCCTGCCGCATCTATTTGTAAAGGATGTCATAGTGTCCGGGTCTGTACAGTAGGTACACCTTGGGCTCGGAGCCCTCAGAGAAGACATGGGTGTTGGTGGTGCCGCCCTCACCGCGGTCCATGTACTCCACCTGGATGGAGATACTGAGGGCCTGCGCCAGCGCCATGATGTGGATGTGGTCACTCTCCTTGCACATGGGCTCCACCTCCTGCTGACAAAACTCCTTGACCGTCTGTCCCCCCTCGATGAAATGCTCGAAGAACTTGCTCTCACGCTGCAGGTGGCCTGAGGTGAGCAGCCGCAGGTAAACCACCAGGTAGTCGGAGGTGCTCTGGTCATTGAAGGAGGCCAGCAGTTCGGTGGCTGAGGTTCCCCTCTCCACCTGTTCGATCAGGTCCATGAACGTGTTGTGGAAATCTTCAATTGTGAACTCGGCGAAGCCCTGGGCCACCAGGTCGTCCTTGCTCTTGGCGGAGACGGCTTTGAGCCTCTGCAGCTCCTTCTTGTCTTCCAGAAGGGCCTCCAGATGGGAGAAGCCGAAAGCTCGGTAGAAGCAGTTGCCGTCGGGCCTGGTCTTTCGGATGTAGGAGTACTTTTTGTGTAGGTCCTTGATCTTCTGTTGGTAGATGTTGTCGTCTTCCGCGTACTCCTTGTAAAGCACGGAGAGCTCCAGGCGCTCGGACACCAGTGGATTTTGAACAGCAATCTCTTGCTGAATTCGGTCCTGCTGGGCCATGATGGCTTCATCGTAGGCCAAACTGTTAATTCCTTCAGAGTCGCTTTCCAATGGCTCCGGATTCTGCTGATGAGGTTCCTCCGCCGCCATCTTTAAACAGCATATGGACTGCCTCGCCAACGAGCGTGCAACTGCGCAATTAGCTCTGTTTGTCAATTCCATAGTCACAGCGGGGGTGGCCCACAAAAGGAGCTCCTTTTCCCAACCTACTCACTGTCTTCCCAGAACAAAGGTAAGTTTCCCGGGACCTCTTAATTGTTAGTTGTGGGGAGTAAATTTTTTTTCCTTTAAAATTTTAATACCATAATATTTTATAATTACATGTTAAGATGGTTTTCATCATTCATTTTTGTAAGATTTTTGAATTTTAATTATTTTTTCTCTCTTTCTCATTTATATCCCCCCTTCCCTAAGCTAGCAAACAATCTGGTATAGGTTATATATTTTAAACAGATTTTCATTTGAGACATGTTGGAAAGAAAAATCAGAACAAAAGGGAAAAAAAAATAAGAAAAAGAAACACAAAAATGCGAAAATAGTATCCTTCAATCCTCATTCAGTTTCCATGGTTCTTTTTCTGGATATGGATGGTATTTTCCATCCAAAGTTTATTGGAAGTGTCTTGAATCACTGTGTTACTGAGAAGAGATAAGTCTGTCATGTCAGTTGATCATCACACAAACTTGCTGTTACTGTGTACATTGCTTTCCTGGTTTTACTTGCTTCATTATGCTTCAGTTCATGGAGGTCTTTCTAGGCTTTTCTGAAATCATCCTATTCATTATTTCTTATAATATTATTAGTATTCCTTTACTCTCAAATACCACAATTTATTCAGTCATTTCCCAATTGATGGGCATCCATTCAATTTCCAAATCCTTGTCACCACAAAAAGAGCTGCTATAAATATTTTTGTACATGAAGGTCCTTTTCCCTCTTTTGTGACCTCTTTGGGATATGCATATGGGAGGTAAATCCTTTTCAATTTCTGGCATTCCCCTGATAAATGATATAATTATATATCCCTTACCTTGAAGATTGAATACAGTTAAAGGGGAATTTTAGCAACACTGAAAGGAAAGAAGATCAGGTCCCAATAAATATTCTGCTAAACCAAGGTCCCTATCCTTCTGACATTCATGGCATTATCATCCCCAGCAGGAGCAGTGGAAATATCATAGATTATCAGATTTAAAGCTGGAAAAGACTTTAAATGTCATCTAGTCCAATGCCTTCATTTCAAAGGTAGAGAAACAAATACTAAGAAATGATTTGCCAGTGTAATAGAGGTTGTCTGTGGAAGATGTGGCATTGGAACCGAGCTCCTCCAATTCCAAATCTACTAATCTTTTTATTATTTACTATTATCTCAGTTTCCTTAGCATTTCACTATTATGATTTGGTACTGAAATGTTCAATGATTTCTTTAGTATAAATATTCCTTCCTTCAATCAATAAAGATGACAACTTTTCTTTGATTTGGTAAAAATGAAATTTTGCAATTACTATGCCAGAAATTGAATCTCTCTGTAACCACTTTCATCATAAATTATTGTGAAGTTAGGTCAGCTTATACTCAGACAACAGATATTCAACCCCCTTGGTGCCTTTGCAGTATTGTTGGGCTAGTCAGAGCTTGAGCTTAGATGACAAACCATTCAGTCTCAAAAGTCATTTCTGTTTTACAAAAAGTTTTTGTCAATGCATTAATTATCATTTAAGAAGGATTAAGCAGGGATAATAAAAAGAAAAAAAGAAAAAATGGAGAAAGAGGTGGAAAAAAAGAGAAAGTTTTAGACAAGAAAGGGTTTGAAGAGTAAGGGAAGGAGAGGAGAGGAGTAATGAGGGGAACAAAGAATGAGTCTAAGTACCCTGACTTCACTATTAGCTGCATCCCATAGGCTAGCCCTGTTTAGTGTTGGAGGTACTCTGCTGCAGATTTAATGATTTATAACGACTACATGAGAATGCCATTAAAAACTAATTCATCACCGCCAGGCCAAATGATTTGCAAACATGTGTTATCCTGTGGGCTCCCTCCCGGTAATAGAATTTCCCAGGGTTGAAAGGTTCTCCTAAAGTACATATTGCAGACTTGAGAGAGTGAAGACAAAGGTAGTGACATCTGAGTCACTAGCATTGGCCACCAAATGATCAATTACAATGATAGCTAAATCTTTCTTACTGACCTGCCTAGCCCAGCATCTGAAACTTTCTATATGTATATTTCCCACAGAATTATTTATTAGTGAAGAAATAATTCTGTGCACTGTATTCAGGATCAAAAATCAATCTGAAATTGTATTGTTTCCTTCTGAAAGAAAAGGACCCCCATACCTTGTGATGTGCTATTATCAAAATAATGATAACAAATATTTCTACAGCACTTTAAGGTTTCCTGAACATTCTTATGGGAAACAAATAAAGGCTATTCCCAAAATCTCAGTGCAAAAACTTCACTTAACTTTTGGGATTCCTTGGATTATTGTCACCATTTTAAAATAATGACATGAAAGACCAAACAAATAAATAAATCTCTAGGGGCCCTTCTAGTTCTAAATTTTATGGCAAATCTATATGATGTACTTAAGACCATTCAGTTATTAAATTTTGCATCTAGGGATCTAATCACAGTACTGTTGGCTGCAAGTTGATTTTAATAATAATAGCAATGACACAACCAGAACTCTAGTTCCATAATTCACAGGGATATAGAATATCCCTCTAAATGAGTACCATCTACATTTTGTGTGTGATCAGTCCTATATTTTTATTATTATTCTTGAGGCACAAAAAACACTGAAGTAGAGACTTCTTTAAAAAACAGAATTGGCCAAATGAAAAAAATTTAAAAAAAATCACTAAAAAGAACTCCTTAAAAAGTAGAATTGGCCAAATGGAAAAGAAGGTTTAAAAAAAAAAAAAAAGGTCACCAAAGAAAATAAGTTCTTAAAAATTAAAATTGGGCAAGTGGAAACTTAAGACTGTATAAGTCATGAAGAATATACTTATACATAAGCACTTACACAGACTTAGGAAAATGTAAGGACATTCATTTGTAAAGATCCATTAAAGAATAAATAGACTTTCCCATGATTTTCCTATAGAAGACATATATTTCATTCTTTAGTGAGGTTACCTCACCAATCAATCATTAGAAATCACATTCCACAATTTTGTACTAACAAAAGATAATCCCCTCCTCCTTTAACTCTTGGGTGCTAAATGTTAGATCTCTTAAAATAGGAAGCCTAAAAGTCTCTGAAAATATATTTGAATTTGAGTTACAAGTTAAAGTTTTTACTTTATTTCCAACATTAGCAATTTGCTTTTCCTCTAAGGTACAGAAATGAACCAGTCTAAATAGCAATGACAAAACTGGGTATATGCTATATAGTATGATCTCTACATAGTTTTAGTTTTATTGTCATTTTTACCCCAGTCTCTACTTTCCTGCTAGCTCATAATAAGGAAGAGGTAACAAAATCAAAAGAATGGGGAAAAAAAAGAAAATGTAAATCACATTGGAAAAACAAGTGACCTAAAAATAGATCCAGGAAAGATAATTTAAGAATTATTTGAATACCTGAAAACTATGATTTTAAAAGGAGAGATAATTTAAGAATTATTGAAAAATTGAAAACTATGATTTTAAAAGAGCTTAGACATTATAGTTCAAGAAATTTTATAGGAAAACTCCGATATCTTAGAACCAGAAGTTAAAATATAAATTTTAAAAATCCACTCATCATACCCAAACAGATCTCCCCAGCTGAAAACTCCCAGGAATATTATTGCCAAATCACAGAGATTCCAGGTCAAGGAGAAAGTGTTGCAAACAATCAGGGAAAAAAATGATTGTTAATATCAAGGAACCACAGTCAGGATAATAAAAAATTTAGCAACTTTTACATTAAAGAATTTGAAGACTTAGGATATATTCTGGAAGGCAAAGGAGCTAGCATTATAATTAAGAAACATCTACCCAGCAAAAATCAGTGTAATTATTCAGGGGGGAAAAATGGATATTTAATGAAAATAAGGACTTTCAAGCATTCTTGATGAAAAGACAAGAAGTATATAGAGTATTTGACTTTAAATACAAGATTCAAGAAAAGCATTTTAAAAAACAAGGAAAGAACAATCTTAAGGGTTAGAAGGAGTGTACATAAAAAGCATAAATGTAAGTTGACTATTATGAAATAAAATCCAAAAAATAAACTTCAGGGGCAACACAAGGAGAAGACAAAGGGAGAAGTAGGAAGAGAAAAGTAGAATGAGATAAATTATCTGACATAACAGAGTGTGGAAAGGCATGAAATTTTACAATGGAGGAGATGATGATAAGGTGTCAGTGCCTGAACTTTAATTGGAATTGGATCAAAGAGGGAATATCATACACACTCAGTTGGATATAGAAATTTATCTCATTCTACAGGCAGATAGGAGGGGAGAGGGATAAGCAAAGGAAAGTGATTGAAAAAGGATAATGGATTGAAGAAAGTGGTGGTCAGAAGCAATACATTTTTAAGGAAAAACAGAATGGAAAGAATTAACAGGGGGAAAGCAATATGGAAGGAAGCACACAGTGATCACAACTATAAATGTGAATGGTATCAACTCAGATTAAAACCAGAATCCTATAACATGTTGCTTATAAGCAACAGACTTGAATAGAGAAACACACAAAATAAAGGTAAGGGACTAGAACAGAATTTGTAATACAGCTGAAGTACAAAAACAAAACAAAACAAAAAAAGGCAGTCATAGCAATCATGATCTCAAAGCCAAAAAAAAAAAAAAAATTAAAATTTTTAATTACAACCTCACACATATTAGATTGTTTTATATGACAGAAAAGAAAAATGATAAACATTGAAAAAATGTGCAAATTGATAAAAGGTCAAAGGATATTAACAATTTTCAGATGATGAAATTAAATCCATCTATGGTAGGAAAAAAAATGTTTTAAATCACTCTAGAATAGAGAAATTAAATTAAAACAACTCTGAGGTACCACCTCACACCTCTCAGATTGGCTAAGATGACAGAAAAAGTTATCTTTTCTAATACATTTTGGAGGGGATGTGGGAAAACTAGGGTATTAATGCATTACTGGTTGAGTTATGAAATGATCCAGCCATTCTGGAAAGCAATTTGAAACTATAAAGCTCTGCATACTCTTTGATCCAGCAGTGCCATTCCTGGGTCTGTATCCCAACGAAATCATGGAGGAGGGGAAAAGACCCAAATGTGCAAAAATGTTTGCAGCAGCTTTCTGTGATAATAAAGAATTGGAAAATAAGTAAATGCCCATCAGTTGGGGAATGCCTGAATATGTTATGGTATCTGAAGGTAATGGAATATTATTCTATAAAAAAATTATGAACAAGCTGATTTAAAAAAGGCCTGGAAAGATTTACATGAATTAATGCTGAAACAAACAGAATCGAGAATACCTTGTACACAGTAACAGCAAGATAGTGTGATGATCAACTATGAAAGATTTGGTTCTTTTCAATGATTCAATGATCCATGTCAGTCCCAAAAAACTTTGTGTAGAAAACACTATTTGCATCCAGAAAAAGAACTATGGAGGCTGAATATAAATCAATACATATTATATTGACTTCTTTTTTGTGTGTTTTTTTTTCCCTCTCTCCTGTGGTTTTTTTTTTCCTTTATTCTTATTTTTTTTTCTCTCTTAACATGATTCATAAAGAAATGTCTATTTAAAAAGTTAATTTACTTGCATAACCAGAAAAAATAAATAAATAAAATGTTTTTAAGAATTACAAAAAATGATAACAGGATGCTTTCAGAGAAACTTGGAAAGACTAACATGAATTGATACAAAGTGAAGTAAGCAGAACATTGAATAACACTCTTACTCAATGATCAAATGATGTTGCTGGTCTTTGTAATAATAATGCTCTAAGACAGTTTCTAAAGACTGATGATGAAAAGAGCTATCCATTTCCAGAAAAAGAAGTGATGGGGGTCTGAATGCAGATCAAAGCATTTTTTTTGGTTGGTCTTTTTTTTTTTTTTTTTTTTTTTACACAACATGATTAATATAGAAATATATTTTGCATGACTGTAGATTCCTTGCTTTCTCAGTGGGAGGGAGGAGAAGAGAATGGGTAACGCAAACATTTTTTTTAAAGAAAATTAAAATTTTTTATATGTAATTAGAAAAAATGAAAACTTTCTTCTTAAGGAGAAAACAGGTAAATGACACAGTTCAATAGATTCTGAAACCTCAGGTCCTGTGAAACACTCACCATCCTTGTTTTCTTAAGCCAGAATAGAGAGGTTCCATGATTGCCTTAGTAAGTTAATGCATTACCACGAAAAGGGCAGAAATCATTTCCTACTGGGGGAACCCTCTGTCATTTGTGTATTTTTGGTTATATTTTCCTCATATTTTGATACTTTGTAACCCAAATGACTTCCTCTTCTTGAATGTAATGCAGAAATATGTGCTGATTTTGTTTACTAACCTGTGGTCTCCTGGATACAAGCTGTGTAAAGATGGCAAAGGAACAATAACAAGTTGGTTTCACCTTTCTTTTCTGAGCAGTTCTGCCCCATCCCTGCCTAACCCCTCTATGCCAATATCTGCATTTTCTGTCAAACAACAGAAACATTAGTGAAATTAATCTCTGCCCTGAACTTTCCTCATCCGTTAGCTCAAATCCAAGCCATTATGTTTTGTTCAAAGACTGAAAATACAATAAAAAAGGAGATTAAAGTGTATTTCAGCCTCCATTGATCAACATAATGATTCTAAATGTATCAGATGTAAAAATGATGTACTAATTTAGCTTACTCTTCATTTTTACCCACAAACAAAGAAAACCATACAGTGCCTCAAGGGAATGGAAACTTTGCAGTATTCTGCATTTGAAACATCTAATGAGTCTCTCTAAACTCTGCCATGGTCTCTGATCCTTGAAAAAATAACAGCTTGCTCCCTTTGACAATGCACAGTGACCACATCTGTTAGAGTGGTCTGTTTGCTCGAGCCCAGTAATAGTCAACAAAGGGTCATGTGTCTGAAGCTTCATTAGAATAATTCAAGTTTCTGGTTGCACAGATCCCACTCCTTAACTAGCTGTGTGCTTGCTGCCTGCACTTAGGAGCAACAACCAGTGTTATGTGTATACCTGAAGTATGCAGAATACAATCTAGTGCTCTCTTATTGATGATATACCGGTAATGGTATACTGGTGGGCTATACTCCTCAAGGGAAAGGATAGTATCAGGGCACCCAGAGAGCAAAGCAAATGGAGAGCTGGATATAGAGTCAGGAGGACATAAATTCCACATGGCCACAGGCACTTATCAGCTGTGTGACTCTGGGCAAGTCATTTAATCTCTCTTTGCCTCAGTTTTCTCTTCTATTAAGTGGGGATAATTATACTGCCAATCCAGAATTGGTCAAAATATCAGTGGAAATATAAATGCTTCAAAACTTTAAAGTGCTCTAAGAATGAACGGTAACTATTATAATAAGGACATTTGAGCAAGACAAAATCAAGTGTTATGTTGAGGAAAGTCTTTAGTAACTAGAATATTACTTTTTGGAGAAAGCATTTGATTTGGGCTTTTAAGCATGGTTAAGAATTCACTAGGTGTATAGGCAGCAACAAAAAAGTTATATGATGATCAACTGTGATGGACTTGGATCTTTTCAGCAATGTGATGATTCAGGCCAATTCCAATAGACTTGGGATGGAGAGAACCATCTGCATCCCGAGAGAAGTCTATGGTGACTGAATGTAGATCACGACATAGTATTTTCACCTTTTTTTTCTTGTTTGCTTGCTTTTTTTTTCTTTCTCCATTTTTGTTCTTTTTCATCTGATTTTTCTTGTACAGCTTGGTAAATGTGGAAATATGTTTTTTTAAAAATTCACTAAGTGTGGGGGGGAGATTTTTCACAAGTGATTCTTTATATGTGCCATGTATTCCCCATTCACCTTTGCCTGGTCTAATCCTTAGCTCAAAATATTTTCTAGGACCCATCTCTTACAGGAAGCCATTGCCTCAAGTATTAGCTCCTTCTCTCTTTTGAAAACAATTTGCATTAGTCATTCTATATAGATTTCATGTTCATTTACTTGTGTAACCTAGACACTAGAAATAAGTGCCTTTGTATATTTGACATCTAAAACATTGCCATGAATTCAGTAGACATTTAATTGCTATTTGTTGAAATGAACTGAATTATATTGCATTCTAGAAGTGAATGACTTGAATCTGAATGACCAGGCTTCAAAATCAGCTTTTGATTTATGAGCTGTATGACTGGGCATCTTAAGCATTTGGTCACAGCTTAAGTTTTTTTTTTTTTTAATCTTTAAAACAGGGATAGTGGTTATAGTACTTATCTTATAGAGTTTTTGATCTTTAAATGACACACAATTAAAAACAGTAACTATTATTAATATTATTATTAGGCCAATGGACTTCCCTCTGGTTACCAGCACATAACAGAAGATCTAGCCCAAGTTCAAGGTCCTTATAATACTCTACATTCCTGTTGTAGTCATTCTCTATAATACCTATAACATCATCTATCTCCCTCTTTTTTTTAACCCCAAATCATCCCTAGTATGCTCTGTGGCCCCAGCTAAATTTCTCACATGCCCACCCTCTTTTTGCACAAATGTAGATGCAATGTAGTTGTTCATCAATTATAGGATAGGGAAGTTTTCCAACATGCTCAATAAGCAGACATTGGATGAAAATTGACTTGTGTTCTTGGTTCCGTGTTTATTTCTCTATCCTCATTAATTTGTGTTTTTAAGTAGCACAAAGGATTGAGTGTTGGACCTGGAGTTAGAGAGACTCATTTTCCTGAGTTCAACTCTGACTTTAAACATATATTGGCTCTTTGACCTTAGATAAATATCATTTAACTTTGCCTAAGTTTCCTCATCTGTAAAATGATCTGGAGAAAGAATTGACAACCTACTCCAGTGTTTTTGCCAAGAAAATCCCAAATTGGGTTACAAAGAGTTGAATATGACTAAAATGACAAAACAACAAGAAATTATAAATGCATCATTTTTGTAGAAACACTTTCCATCTGGAATCTAGAACTCCAAGTGGCAAAATAAGAAAGTTGGGTATTACAGGTGCAAAAATGTTTATAGAAGCTCTTTTTGTGGTAGCAAAGAATTGGAAAATGAGTAGATATCCATCACTTGGGGAATGGCTGAATAAGTTGTGACATATGAAGGTTTAGAATATTATTGTTTTATAAAAAAGGATGAACAAACTGACATTAGAAAGACCTAAAAAGATTTATATGAACTGATACTTGAGTGAAACAGGCAGAACCAAAAATACATTGTACATAGTAATAAGCAAGAATGTTTAATGATAAACTATGAAAGATTTGGTTCCTCTTAGTGATTCAGTGATCCAAGGCAATTTCAATAAACATCCTTAGAAAAAGAACTATATAGATTGAATGTAAATCAACACATGCTATGTTCACTTTTTTTCTGTTTTTTTTTCTCTCTCATGTTTTTTCCTCTTGTTCTGATTTTTCTTTCCTAACATTATTCATAAAGCAATGTATATCAAAAAGTAAATTAAAAAAAAAAAGTTGGGGATTGAACTAGTAGGGACTGTTATAGCAATGAAATATCACACTGAATTATCCTTATCCAGGTGATGTCTAGAAATTCTGAATGATAGATGGGGGGAAGGTAGAAGATAGAAGAGATAAATATCTATGAAGCCCCTGAGAGGAGAGGGAAAAGACTAACTATGGCTTACTCTCAGAGGTTTTTAATTTTTTCCCCTGGGGAAAAAGAAAGAAGAGGAATAGTCTCCTAGACAGATATTCAGAGGAAGAAAGGTGATTCCTCATTGTGTTTACCCAATATTCCTCACACAATTTTCACTTTAGCTTGATGTTAATTAGAGAGGCCAACAAAATATACTTTTCCTTAAGCATCTCTGTAATTTGATACTTCACTTATCCTGAGCATTGGAGGCTGAATATATTGCCTGTGTTCTGTATTCTAAACTTCAGGCTCACTTTCAGGGTCAATAGCTGCCAAAATCAGGAATGAGGATAGATAAGGAAGATGGTTAGATCTGACCCCCAGAGAGACAGGCTAAAGTTCTATCTAATACCTGGTTTGGGAAAGATGCAGTATTTAAGCTAGGTGCACACTATAGTCAAAGCTGGTGAATGATTTTCAAGCCAGCTAATTTAGTATGCAGAAGAATAAGAGATTCAATGGCTATCTAGGGAACTTAAAGCAGTTTGGGAGTGGTGGACTGCTATTTGGTGCTGTTTCCTTTACTCTTCCTTTTCCCTCCTACCCCCAAATTCAATCAATTATCAATTCCAGTTGATTTTAAACTTCATAAAATCTCTCCTGTTCATCTCCATCTATTCACTCCCTTGACCTTACACCTGAATTATTGTAATAGCCTCCTGATTCATTTTTCCAATTTCCATTTATGTCTACCCTCTACACAGCTGCCAATGTAATATTTCTGTATCAAAATTTGGCTGCATCACTCTGATGCTCAAAAATATTTAGTGGTTTCTTATTGTCTCTAGGAGGAAACAGTCAGAGGTTTGTAGGATGTGGCTATATTCACTTGGTTTCTGAATACAGTCTGTTCTGTGTCCAGAGCCAGAATACAGAATAGTACATCAAAGAGAGAATTTAAGTGATGATGACATATCTTGCAGCTTTGACAGTCTCCACTAAGTTGAAAAAAAAAAAAGTTAAAAATTACAAGCCTTGTCTAGGATTGGCATTTCTTACCCGAGAACCAGTTGAACTAAGATAGAGGCTCATACCCAAACAATGAGTCAGTAGTTCATGATTTTTATTAAATTAAATTGTATTGACTTTTTTTGTTGTTGTTTTCACATTGCATATCTTAATATATTTCTATTTATCCTACCCTAAAATAAAAAATAAAAAAGGGCGAGAAGTAGTTTACTGGAACTAACATATTGGGGGAAAAAAAAAATCATACACAGTGTTTCACACTCATTCCTGCAAAGAATCCTTCTTTGGAATCTAGGCATACCTAGAAATGCCTAATATAAAGGCACCCTGAGGGGGTCTTTGTAGCATGCTCAGATCTCCTCAAATGAAGGTTTCCTTCATCCCCAATCATAAGGGTGAAGGCAACCTTTGTAGAAACAAAAAAGCTTCCACCTTTAAAATTAGCAAGACTTGAGTCATTGCCTCTTTTTCTGCTCGATGTTGTGCTGGCTCCCACTGTTTCACTTCATGCTCTTTGCTGCCATTTGCAAAAACTGAAGGTTAGAGTGTGCAGACACCATGAACTGAACAAAGAGGGAGAAAGGACTTCCTCCTCCAGTTCACCCTCTCTTTTACCTTGTTACCAGAAATCAGTTGTGTTTTTGTTGTCCTTGAGTTTCAGATACATTCAGTGATGTTCATCAGACTGAGAATAAGCCACAGGGACCTTGGAGCTAGCCAGGCTGGATGGTGAACCAGCCAGTCAGTCCTACAGAGGTACCCTGAATCATCTGAACCCCAAACCCACTGGTATAATGATCTTTTCTCTTTGGTAGAAATCAGTGTCCTGCCCCTGTGTCCTCACAAATTTTCCTTAAGTTAATTCAATTACTTCAAATGATTCAGAAAGAAGACAGACAATGTCAATCCCACCTCAGGTTTTTGAAGGGAGAATAAGGCTCTGCAGAGAAACTAGCATGAGAGGAGCTGGCCATGTTCATGATGTCCCTATCCCCAACTTGCTACACTAGAAACTTTGAGGAATTTCCCCTTGGGAAACCAGGATGCTCTTTTTTGTTTTAACTAAGTGATCTTGCTCTCAATGGGTAAATTCATTCAGTAATTGTGGTGTTCTTGTTCTTTTTATGATATAATGGTTCTCTGTGGGAACAGGTTTCTTGGGGAGGTTTTCTGGAGGCAGCCTTAATATCAGTTCAGATACTGTGCTTTACGTTTCTAAAAGTTCAGTGATCTGCTGCAAAATTATAATCAAACCTTGGCTTTTCATAACCTTGACAATGCTCTCTAAACATTTTCCTTGAACAGAAACAGAAGATATTTTCTAAATATCTGTCCCATCTTAGCTGAAATTCTACTTTAACTCTTTTGACAAAATTTCTTTGTTGTACTCACCCTAATTTCTGGGTTGAGGAGACTTTTCCACTGGATTCCACTGAGGGACCTGTCAGTCCCACATTCAGGGTGCCAAAATGTGGTGTTCTCTTCTTTTATATAATATATGATGGTTCTCTGTGGGAGCAGGTTTCTTAGGGAGGTTTTCTGGAGGCAGCCTTAGTATCAGTTCAGATCAATAATCACCCCAAATGCAGCCAGGTGTTAAAAGTTCAGATCTTTTATTGCTTCCTCCAAAATAGCCCGGTTAGTTTTCTTGGTGGCCTATCTCTCTGCTTGGTTCCAAGAGCTCTTGCTGCTAATCTTTTGCCTCTGCCAGCTTCGGCTTCTCTTCTTCCAAAGGTCTCCAGCCAGCACCAACGTGAAAGTTGGAATGAATCTGTCTTGCCTCCAAGAGAGGGCTTCTGGCTCTCAATCTCCCAGAGTGCTCTGTATCTCTCCCAGAGTGTTCTGTGTCTGTCCCAGAGTGCTCCTAGCCCTAAGAGCTTCTTGCTTATATGAACTCTCTAAAGGTGTGAACACAAGCATTGTTTCTATGTTCCACTTACTACCTTGTTTCAAGTTCTGGCCCATAACGTCTCCTTGTAAGATCAGATCAATCATACTCACCCATGCTAAATTAGATAATTATTGTCTCTATCAATTCTAATGACTTAACAGCTTGTAAGGATTCTAACAAGTAATATCTGGTATACATTCTAATATGTATGCTTTCTGTGATTTCTGTTTTACCATTGAATAGGATTCTTTGCTATTTGCTATGTGTGCCTTCATTATGGAACTAATATTTTAGGTAGAAAAGGAGTCAAACCTTGGATATAAAACATAAGGTCTTCCTTTCTTCAATAAGAAATAACAGAAATTTAGCTTGCTCCTGAAAACTACATTCCCTAGGCTAATAATATTTAATGGAACAGATTAATATAAATCTAGCCTAGTGCTACCTTTCTCCGAGAGAAGTAGAGTTGTCAAGCTTCTGGCCCCAACCTCTTTCATCTCCTACTGGCAGGAGTAACCATGTCCTTTGGACAAGGGTGGGAGAAGAAAAGGCTAGAGATGTCTGTTCTGCTTCCTTTACTACATGTCAGGTACAGCCTTCTTACATGTGCACTCTTTTCTGAAATGCAGAATGAACCAGAAAATGTCTGTTTCTCTTCTCCTTCTTTTGTCTTCAGTTTCAGATACAGACAGTGATCTCCAGTGCTCTTTGATCCAGGGTAACTTGAAGCCAGCATAGCAGGTGGAATGGGATCACCAGCCAGCCTGGCAGAACAACCCCCAAAGTCAAAGTATTCAGGATCCAAATCCAAGGAGGGATTGGAAGTGAGAACAACATAAAACAGAAGACAAATACTCAGCACATTTCACCAAGTGAGGGTAAAAAAGATGGAGACCACTAGAAGTAAGTTTTTCCCTTCCCACTGTTCATGTCACAGTGCTTACACTGGGATCTTTATCCTCTGTACACAGCAGAAAAGAGCATACAGGAAAAAAGAGATTTGTGAGAGATAGAAAAGTGTCTGGCTGAAAGAAAGTGATCAAAAAAGAGCAACTATATTATCATTTCCAGTTTTAAAGATGCAACCTGTTCTATTTCTACAGCCAATCAGAGTAGGCTACATCTACCTATATAATAGTGAAGTGTGTCTCCATGTTAGGCAATCTAGGACACTTCAATAGCAGGCAGATCTGGGAATGTTCAGATAAATTCAAGTTATAAAGCTTTGACTTTTAAAATTTATTGTATTCAGTTCTGATGGTTTTGTTGCTCTTTTCATTGACAACACTTTATTAATTGTATATATTGTTTTGCTGGTTTTGCTACTTCATTTTGCATCATTTCATATGTTTTACTGCTTTGTATCCATCCTATTGAGCAAATAATGAAGTATTTGGGCTTTACAATGAAAATAATAATTAAGAGGTAGAAAGATAATCTGATGAAGTCATGATTTGATGAAGTGAAGTAAGTATTGTTAGATCAAAGAGAGCCTGGCATTATGAAAGGTAACAGGAAAGCATGAAAGGACTTCAGATCTCAGTATCAGAAGATCTGAAATGATATCCTGACTCTGATACTTGTTATTTATATAATCCTGAGCAAGACCATTCACCACTACGAGCATCAGTGTCCTTGTCAGAAAACCAGGAATCTTTATATTCCCTCCATCAAGGAGCTGCTGGCAGGAAAGAGATTTGTAAAGCTTAAAGTGTTATATAAAGGTGAAATATAATTACACAGCTCTCTTTCTGCCAGAAGCAAAATAACCAATAGTTTTTGAGTCACATTAATGATGATTTTATCTTTCAAAAGCTCTCTCAAATCTGTTCTTCCCAAATTGAGGGTGCATGGCATGCTATTCCAGGCTTTTCTTTCTTCTGACACAAAAACAGGAGGAAACAATAAAGAGAAATTATTTTAAAGATTTGATTCTCAGCAACAAAGAAGAATTGGTTTTTGGAGTGAGTACTTCCCTCCAAGAGTCTTATCATTTCCACTCCAGAAACCAGTTTCTCCTAATTGGTAACAACCAGATTTTCCATATCATTTTCCCTTATTTTAGTTTTTAATATATGCAGAGACAAAAGCTGGGAATAGCATGCTGCCATGTAACCCAAATTTGGAGAGAGCCGATTCTAAAGGGTATAACGTACACACATAAATTATCCCTACTTATTATCTATCTCTGTTTTCTACATTCTTCACAAGATCCATTTTTTTATGAGCAGCCAAGTAGTGTGGTAGACAGAATACTGAGTCTGTCACAAAGACCCGAATTCAAATCAGACCCCAGATACTTAGCTGTGTGGACTTAGACAAAATACTGAATCTGCTTGCCTCAGTTTCCTTTACTGTAAAATGTGGGTAATCCCAGAGATGTCTTGAGGATCAAATGAGATATTTGCAAATTGTTTGCACAGTGCTTGGCATACAGTAAAAGCATAATAAATGCTTTACTCTTCCTCCTGCCTCATAATTTTATGGAACACCTTTGGAATGTGTACCAGTAGACTGGATGCTGACGATCACAGGTCCATCCAGACGCAGGTGATATTGTGCTCATCACAGCAAGTCCTGAACATGATGTCCAGAGAGGGGTGAGTCTGATGTTAGCCTCAGTGAGAGTCAGTCCTGCTTGACTGATGAGACCCAGAGAGCGGTCAGTAATGTACTGATGCTACGGTGAGAGGGAGGTCTCTAGAGGCAAACCTTAATGATCTGTCTTTGGACACAATATTTAGCATCTTAATCAGTAACTCATATAAAAGCACAGGCTTACCATGTGTTGTCTGTGCCACAAAGATGGGGAAAAACTAATCTATGGGATAAATAAGCACCAAAATTACCTTGACATGTTAGAATGAGAAGAAATACAACAAAATAGAATTTAATGGGCATAAAAATAAAGTTTCTGGTTTTTCCCCCACAAAATGGGATGTTAGAAAGAGTTCCATTAGAAAGGACCTGGGTAGTTTGCATGGGCTCGAAACTCTCTTTGAATGAAGTGTGTGACCTAATAACTCCCCCAAACCACTGTGATCTAGGTACAGTGAGAGAGGAATCACACCCAGAATGAGAGGTGATAGATTTCCTGACCATTTAATAGAACACTATCAGGCTAAGCTTTCTCTTCTCCAGCTTAATTAAATGTTGCCAGTTCCAAGAAATAACCTTCCTATGGCTTGGTTTGGAGATTTCTTGCCACTATGGGCAATGCTCTTCTGGTCATGCTCTAATTTGTGTGTGAAAACAAGCATTCATTGTTTCAGAAGGGGCTGGGGCAGGGAAAAACATAGTGGAATAATAATTGTCATTATTATTTTTAATAATTATTACATATAACAATGATCTGAGAATAATTCTTATTAGATGACAATCATTATAAAACACTTTACAAACTATGTTATCTTTAAAACAATCCTGGAAGGTAGATGCTATTGTTATTCCTATTTTACAAATGTGGAAACTGACAAGGACTGAAGTTAAATGGCTTGTTCAGGATGACATAGTAACCAAGGCTGGAGTTGAAGTCGGATATGGGGCTCTAGTTCTGTGGTTCTATTCATTGCATCACCTATGACCTCCCTAATTCCTGGTATTGTGCCTTTCTGATAATTCTGCATCACCCTGTGCCCCCTTGTCATTTACAAAAAGCCACACACTCCTTTACGTGTTTATACTCCCACACTATTTATATGCACCCTAACCCTTCTATTGCTCTCTTGTCTGTTTCTCCTCTCTTCCTGCTTAACACAAACTCAGTCATTCCATCTGCACTGGAGTGGGCAAGCTACCGAATTAGCTCCATTGATGTAGCTACTGACATTGTGTCAAAACCATCGTGTGCTCAGTGCAGACGTGCACAATTTGTCTGGAGCTTTCAAGTCTGCTTCTCAGCAAAGTATCTAACCAGATAATAGCTCCACAGACCAGCATTTATGCACTCAAATTGTTCATGCATTTCCTGGTGGAACAGAAAGGCTGGTGTCTGTAGCCTGACAAATGCCTCCAGTGTAAAAGGATTAAGCATATTTGTAAGTGCTTTTGTTGGCTAGCTCCACTCTGGATTAGTGCTGGCTGGAGGGCTTGGAGACGTCTATTAGGATTCAAAAACCAGCAGCATTGAGACTAGTCCTGTCCCCTTAATCAAATCTGCTCAGCCAATAGAACTAGAACATTTTGGCTTGGGGTGGGAAGAGTATGAAGATAGCAAGGGTATATAATTGCTTTTAGATTTGAAATTTGTGTTTAATGCCAATTTAGAGGAATGAATAGGTTGAGTAGGAACCTATTGCCTTCAGTTTGACTCAGTTCAACAATAATTCACTGATTGCCTACTGCATGTCAATCACTGAGTTAAGCACCAGGAAAACAAAGGCAAAATAAAACAATCCCTGCCCTCAAGGACCTTATCTTCTATTGAGGGAAACAGCAAATATAAAAGATAGACAAAATAATTTTTTGGGACAGAGATAAGGAGTAATAACTGGAGGAAGGATTAGATAAGTAGAGAAGTAGATTTTGAACTAAATTTTGAAGGAAGCTAGGAATTGTGAGTGATAAAAATAAAAAGAGAATATTTTCTAAACTTGAGGGACTATGTATGGAGATAGGTGATGGAATTTCATAGAGGAACTGTACATAATTTGGGGTAGGCTAATGAAAGTAATGATCATTAAACTTGAAAAAGTAGCCAAGAGCCATATTGTTGTTGAGGAGAAAGATAAGATTAGGGTCCCCTTGGTTGGTGTCATAGGTTTGGTGAGAGAATTCATGCACTCGGTTTGTCTCCAGCTTAAAGGGTAAAGATTTATTACACTGCTTGACAGCACGCTAAAATTCCAAAGGAGTTTAGCAAAGAGGCAGAAGCAGTAAGATCATCCTCCATGTGAAGAGGGGATATATCTTTCATTCACTTGATATCTTTCTTGTTCCAGTGACCTTCATATAGTAGGTAACAGCTGGAACACAATGGGAGCATTTAGAATCACTATCACGGTCCATTTTTAAATTTTCAAGCTTTTTTTCTAATATTTAAACATTTATATGCTTCATAGCTATTTTATACAATAATAACTTCCCAAGTGGGAAGGGAATCTAGCAGTCAGACATAAGATTACAGATTTAGAGTTAGGAATGGTGCTGAAGGAATGACTTCATCCAAATCCCTCATTTTACAGATGTGAAAAAGGAAGCCCAGGGAAGTTGTGACCTGCCCAAAGTCACAGAGGAAGTCAACTTCATAGGCAAAATTTGAACCTGGATTCTTCAGCTCAAGCATGAGAAAAAATTAAATCAATTATTGGAAAGATCTAGGTTTGTTTGTTTGTTTTCCCTATCTCCTCATTGCTGGGTCAAATCAGCATTTAAAGATATTTCTGATAATGAAATTGGATTAATTTTCTCCTCAGTCTTGTTAAATTGTTAGATGACTCCATCTAAGTGGAGAAGCCCATTGTGTTCTATTCAGATTGGGCAGGGACAGATCCTTTGTTTAGATTGTCCAATGTGGAAGTGTTCTGGGAGTGACATTAGAATGGATGCATCTTTCTTTATAATATTTATTATTCTTCTTAATTGTTAATCAAGCAGTACTGATTACCATCCTCAGGAATACCCACTCTTCCAAAGGCATATAAGCATTGAGTAAGTTCCATGAGGGTTTTAGGCACTGACTCCCTTTATTAATTATACACTAGTATAATTAATAAAATAATTAATTGCCTAGAAGCTATGTCTCTTGAACTTTTTATATGTCATAGCAATTAGTGCCCTTTCTATTGTACCATGACCAGAGGCCATTTAGTTGAACCTTTACCTTAATAATTTCCTTGATAAATGGATATTCAGCTTCCATTTGAAATCTTCCAGTGAATGGAAAACTCACTACTTATGGAGATAGCTTATTCTAATTTTTGGACCCTGTGAATTGTTTTTATAAAATTCAAATCATCTCTATAACTGCCAGCAATGTTCCTAGTTCTCCAGTTTGTTACTAAGAATAATAAGCTTAATCTTTCTATAAGAAAACCCTTCCTATAAATAAAGACTTCAATTTTATATCTTCTAAGTCTTCATTTTGGAGCTTCATTGATACAAAATTTCTGCCTATGAAGTTGATGGTACCACTCAAGAAGCATTTGTTGAAATGAACTAAATTGAACAAATAATGACTCCAAACTGTACTAAATATAATGCAAACTTCCCTATCTTATATTCAAGACTTTTGTAACTCAGTATTGTCCTATTATTCCATTTTTATCTCTAAGTATTTCTTAATGTACCTGATGCTATTGCAGCCTGATTGAACTACACTCTATTTGGCAAATATTTTCTGAATATTTTGGTCCATGATATTCCTTATGACTAGAATATCCTCTCTCCCCCTCTTCATGTATTGAATTTCATGTATTTAAAATGCATTTTAAATGACACCTCTTTCAGAAAGACTTCCCTGATCTGTGCTAGTAATTTTTTCCATCTTGGATTTCATCCAATATCTTGTTCTTAGAAATATTTTCTGTATTATTTTTAATAATGTTTGCATCTGTGTCATGACTCTAAATCGAAGCTTCTTAACTTGAGATCTATGAGTTTTTAAAAAAATCTATAATTTAATATAATTAGATTTATTATAATCCTATGTATTTTATGCATTTAAAAACATTATTTTAAGAAAGGATCTGTAGGTTTCCTTAGACTGAGAAGGGAATCCATGACACACAAAAAAGATTAATAACCCTTGCCCTAGATGGTAAATTCAGAAGGATAGTATTTATCTTCATCTAGTCTTCTTAAAATTGTATTTTATATAGTCATTTAATCAATGCTTGTCAATTTGAATTGAATTGAATAAGCTTAGAGTAATAAATATAATTAGCATATACTTCAATTATTTAATATATCCAATATTGGTTGATGTATGCACTCAAATGGTAACCCATCCTGTGTGACTCTTTCCGCATATCCCCAAAAATCTTTCAAAAGGGGGCCACCAATGGCCAATTAACTATGGTAGAATGCCATAAAGGTAGCTTTTATGCAAAATGAAGGTATATGTATATGTACATATGTATGTATGTGTGATTGTGTGTATACTAAAGGAAGCACAGCAAATCTCACCAATTAAAGTGATAAGAGGTACAAAAGATTGGGAATCTAGCTATTGAGGTTTATAATTATTCTTCTTTTACTTCTAATTCTTCTTATAGATTCCAGAAGTGACTCTACTATCTTCTTCCTCTACATTGGAGAAAAAAGATAGTGTCATATTCACTTAAGAGCAGAGAGATCCTAGTTGACTGTGTTGCTGACCATAATCTTGTTTCTGTTTTGTCCCCTAGAGCGCAAGAGGTAACACATGGGCTCCGCAGCAATCATTCCTTAGAAGCTTGTGGTTAATTTATATCTATTGAGTTTAAAGGGATTACCTTCTCTTTCTTTGTAGTAAATAAAGCTGTAAACAGCTGGTGAGATTGATTAATGGTTCTAGTTGAGCTAAAGCATTTAATCAATCCCCAGAGCTGTTCATTAGATACTGGCTTCAGTGGGGAAGAGTGAAATGCCATTGAATGCTAAGCAATGATGTGGAAGAATTATATTCCAGCTTTAGTTACTTCTCCGTGCCTTCTGACTCCCCCAATATACCAGGGTGATTGGAGTGGACCTTGTTCTAGTACTGACCTATTCTAATAGCCTCAAGGAGATTTAGGATAAATACCTAATGCAGGAAGCTTCAGAGACCAGGTGGTAAAGTGAAAAGAGACTAAACAAGGGGGTCAGAAGCTTCTCCAATATTCCTGCCACACATACTCTATACAATCATAAACAAATCACTTCATATCTGTCAAATGAAGATCATACTTTGTCTACTTACTTTATAGGGTAAAAATGGAATTGAATGGGATAGGATCAGAGTTTTCATTGGTATTGAGAAATCCCAAAGAGGAAATTTCTTCAACTAATGTGGATCAGTAATTTTCTACAACTTATAGCCTTAAATAATTTCCTAGGGGTACTGAAGGTTAAATGCTTTGTCCCCCATCATTCAGTTCTTTACAGCTTCAAGGCAGCAAGTCAACAGAGATGTATTTTTGAAAATATTTATCATTCCTTGTTTGGAGGTTGAGGTAAAGTAATTCCTTTAAGCAAGCATTTATCAGGACATCAAAATTTTCTACCTCATTTAGTCAGGGTATCCATCTCCTTGGAACTATGCTTTTTCAAAGATTCCTACCTTCAACTTGGTGATACAGTGGATAGAGGACCAGACTGGAATCAAGAAGACCTGAGTTCAAATCTAGCCCCAGACTCTTATTAGCTAATAAATCACATAACCCTGTTTATCTCATTTTCCTCATGTAAAAAATCAGCTAGAGAAAGAAATAGCAAAACTACTCTGATATTTTTGCCAAGAAACCCCAAATGGAGTTGTGAAGAGTTGGACATGACTGAAACAATTGAACAAGCAACTTCATTCCTTCAGTAATATTGCTCCCCTTTTGCTAAATCTTTTCTCTCTCCTTTAGCTGTTCCACTATAACTTCCTAGCCAGGATACAACTTTAATGGATAAAAAGTGAAAGTCTGGAGTTAGGAAGACCTAAGTGAGAATCTCACCATAGATACTGATGGGAGTAGATGTTTTGGGATAAATTACTTAATCTTTCTGTTTCGTTTGTAAATAGGAGATAGTTATTCCTATCCTACAATGTTGTGAAATGCTAAGATAAGAGAAGTAAAAGGTTCTGCAAGCCTTAAAGGACTATATAAATAGAAGCTATTGGTATTTTCCCCCAATTACCATTCTTGCCATCAAACCCTTCCACTGAATTATTCTTTCCCAGTCATATATTGATTATATACAGAGAAGAATGCTATTGGGGTGTACTTTAGATTTTTTTACAGGATAAATTTCTAAACTAAGCTGGAAAGCCTTCAAGTATAACCACAATGATTGATGGGGAATCCACAGAAAATCCTAGCTAAACAGGTTTATCATCACCAAAGTGTTGGTCACTAGGGGATAATTTTCTTTTAGACTAAGTAATTCACAGAAACCACTCACTAAGATGGAGGATGTGGGTGGATCCACATCAACAAAACTATGAATCCTTGAAGTATGATCATTATTTATGATGATTATTAATAATATGAATGAGTTCATTTTGTGTGCATTTCCATTTTGAGAATAGGATACATTAAGGGAAAGGAAGTATTTAAGTGAATGAATGATGCTGATATTATGTTATCTTATGCATTAATAGTTATTTAGAGAAAAATAATTTTCAAATCATTTTTGTTCTTTTATTCTCATAAGAGATCTGTGAGATAGGGGTGAGAAGTATTATCCTATCCATTTTATAGATAAAGAAACTAGACTAAAAGTGAAGTATGTTGCTGTGCTTTACACAGATTCAGGCCTCTGACTTGCAGTCCAATACTTGTTCCAGTCTACCAGGTTGCCGTGTTAGAAATGAAATAGTAGCAGCCAGGAAGTTGGCATGTGATCTAAGGCTTCATGCAAAAAAGCTGAAAAGTTGAAAGTGATGTGTGCTCTTTGGACTTGAGCTTAGCCAGCTGTATAATGAGTTTAATAGCCTGATTCTTATCGGGCAGTAATACCTCTACCAAGTAGCTTGGATGAAGTATTTTGCATTGGCAAGGTACTTTAAATGATGATTTATTATTCTCTACCATGCTCCTTTAATAATGGCTGATGTGCAATCCTATCTTGGAGACAGAAGAAACATATCACAAATGTAATAATACTACTAACCATAAGAATAAAAGGTACAGTGAAAAAAGTACTAGTTCTGAGTTAGAGAATCTAAGTTAAATGACACTTGTATTATTTGTGATTTCTGTGAGCTTGGGGAGTGATTTAACTTCCCTGTTTCTCAGTTTCCTCTTCTGTAAAGCAGAAAAGTGAGACTTGATAATTCCTGAGATTCTATTCAATTGTACATTTATAAACCTCTACTCTGAAATTTCTTTTGAGCTTTCGCCTTACTAAGTACTTCTCTTCTAATAAAATGGAAGCATAAGGTCAAAGAATCAAAGGATCTCAGAATTGGAAGGCATCTTAGAAGTTTTGTCATCCATCATTTCCCTGAGCATGAATCTTATCCATAATATTCTTGACAAATGATTCTCATTCAGCCACTGCTTCGAGATCTACAGTAATGAAGGAAATAACTGTCTCTTAGTGTAGCCCATTCCACTCTGGTATATTTGTATCATTGATAACTCTCCCCCACATTGTACCAGGTTCTTCTTACCTATAATTTCCATTCAGTTTTTCTGGTTCTACTCTTTAGGGACAATCAAAAAAAATACTATTTCTCTTCTACTGTAGTTGACAGGCATGAGAATAACAGCTATAATAACTAGAATTTACATAATATTTTCAGTTTTACAAAGTATTGAATATATTCTAACTTGAACCTCGCAACAAGCCTGGAGGTAGCTGCTTTTATTATCTCCATACAGATGAGGAAACTGAGGCTGAAAGAGATTCAGTGATTTGTTCAGGATCACATCATTCTTAAGGATCTAAAACAGGATTTGAATTTAGGTATCCCTGACTTCAAGTCTGGTACTTTTACTCTGTGTCTCCTAACTGCCTTCGGGCAAATATTCAAAGGAAGCCATTTATTCCTGCTAAATATCCTCTAGTCTGACTATTGTTCGTTCCTTAAGCTCATGCTCATGTGACACAATTTTGAGTCTCCTCACTATGCTAGTTTATCTTCTCCCAATGAGTCCCAGACTATAAATGGCCCTCCTAAATTTTGTGATCCAGAGTTGAGGAAGGAACTTCCACATATCTCCATTACTTTATGTGGGAAACTTTTTACTCATCAATCCACTATTGTACTTCCTCTCTCTTTCCAAAGACTAGCAATATTTAAATTGTCTTAAATCACAGAAATGCAAAATTTAATAAGTTGAAAGGAACCTCAAAGTTCATATCTTTCCACCTATACATTACACTTATTATATCCCAATTGGAACAGTTTGAAAATTATGGATAGTATTTAAGAGGAAAACAGTCTTAATAAGGTTGAAAGGATTTTTTTTTAAAAATGAAGTCAGGAGATTCAAGTTCATATCTAGATTGTCCCACTCATGAGCGATTAGCTATTTTATATTTGGGGAAAAAAAGCATAATCTTTTGTACCTCAGTTTCCTTCTCTATAAAATAGACCAGATCATCTCCAAAGCCCCTTCCTATTCTAATATTCTGTGATTCAAAGTTCTAACTTAATTAATGAATAAGATCAAAGGAGGCAATGGTAGTTAAAGGGGAAAAAAAGAAAGAGAAAGTGAAAATTAGTTTCAAAGTGTGGGTGATAATGACTTGTTCTGAATTTGTAATGCCAAAGGGGTCTATCAATCAGAACACAAAATGAAGGATAGAAACAAATTAACACAGAAACCCTACCTCCTTTTGATTATCTGTAATAGACCCAAGTTCTTGTGAGTTATTAATAGCAGTTAGGAAGCTAATTTGCTTAAGCTATTAAAGACTTCCTCATGGCAGCCTTTTTAAGGTTAGAAGGGCAGATCATAGAGTTACTTTGGTACCAAGCCATAAGGACTAATTGTCCTTTTCATTAACACTTGTCGGGGGTGGAGGGTGAAGATAAATTGGTGACCCATAAAAGTTGGATTTTGCTCATGACTGGGCTTCATTATGGGATTGAGACCAACTCCTTCATCTGTGTACTCGATCTCTGTCTCTTTCTTTCTCTTTCTCCCTTTTTCCTTCTCCTCCTTCACCCTCCTCCTTCCCTCCTTCCCCCCTCCCCCCCCAGTACATCCTAATCGTGCTTCCTAATGCTTTTCACAGAGCAATCCAAGTAAATGTCCAGATGGTCAGTCTTCCATTGCTGCTATCTCATACATCTGTCCCAAATTTAAAATTATTTCGTTCATTTTCTCACCAATCTCTGTTTTCTATCTAAGTGGTCTATAGAATATACTCATGAAAACTTTGAATCTTCCTATCATTTCTTATCAATCTCCCTAAAATCACAATTCATTTCTTCAGGAGACAGAGGATTCATTCTCTCTGGAGATATTCAGTAAGGGACTGAATGACTATATTAGAGATGTCAGAAAAAATCCAGTCATCTATGGATTAGATCAACCCCATGTGGGATCATATAACTGAATGTGAGGATCACAAATTATGATTTATTATCAATAAATGTTTGATTTGTATATCTCATATATATATATATATATATATGTATATATATATATATATATATATATATGTATCCAGGATGATTTAAGATTTCTTCAAATGAAATGAGGTTGTGAGTGGAAAAAGTTAAAAAAGTCCTGTTCTAGATCATAACTTGGTTTCCCTTTCAATTTTTAAATTCTGAGATTCTTTCATAATATTATTTCTGTATCTTTTACTATATAGCATTATCATAAAAAATGAAACTTGTTTTTTGTGTTTTCTGATTTTTTTTTAAGGAAATGAAAAGATGGATTATGGACTTATGGTTTAGAAAATAAACAAATATTTGTAATGAAGGAGATTAAAAAGTCAAAGGATTATGAAGTTTTGAGTCTGGGTAACTAAAAGAATGGTATTATCAAAAATGATTAAGAAGTTAAGAAGAGTTAGTTATAAAATGATAAAATGATAAACTTAATTTTGGACATACTTATTTCAGAAGCCAGTGAGATATTTAGATGGAGATATTCAACAGATAGTTGGTCATGTGGGTTCAAGAGGGAGTTTAGGGTTTATTATATAGATTTTGTAAGTCATCTTCATTAATATTATAAATGAATAGAATTGGGAGAGTTAGGGTCTTAGGAAGATTCTGAAGATCACCTGACAGGATAAGACACCAAACACAAAAGGCCTTTTTAAAAACTAAATTGCCAAGCATTCAAACTCTCCTGCAGAGAGCACAACTCTGTTGAGTTGGCCAATTGTTTGAAATTCCAAATGTATGCTTGCCAAAATGATTATTTTATGGAAAACTCACACAGGGCAGGCACTCACAAGATAGTCAGAAACAGTGATACAAGGACATTCTCAAGACACCGACACAGCACTGCCCAGCATGGAGAGCCCTCATCAGAGAAGATGTTGTGCTCTATGAGCAAAACAGAATTGAATTATCTGGAAAGAAACTTGAGATTTGTAAATTTAGAGAATCCATCCCAAATGTTCACAGGGACTATTTGTGCCTGACCTGCGGCAGAATATTCCGTGCTTGTATTGGTCTGATCAGCTGCAGTTGGACCCATTGTAACTCTAACACAGTGATGTCATTTTGGTTCTCTTCAAGATCAAAGGGCAACAACCATACTGAATAGATGAAATAACCAAGGAAATGAGTGTAGGAAGGGAGAGAAGGGCTGAAAGAAGAGAAATCAGAGGAGAATGACAATGACCTGAAAGTAGCACCAGAAGTTGGAGCTGCTTTGGGAACTAAAGGATGGCCAAATATGCAGAAAAAAGTGGTCAAAAATATAAAATTACCAGTGAAGGATGAAGACCAAAAACGATAATAATAGCAATAAAACAAAACAAAACAAATCTAATTTGGTGATTAGAATGTCATCGCTGAACATGAGAGTACCTCAGTAGCAAAGTGGGGAATGCATCCATATGACAAGGTGTTGAGATGGTGAAGAAGTAAATAGAGAAAGAGAGACTAGAGAGACCCCTAAAAATAGTTTAGGGGTCTAATGATTAATGGAATGGCAAATTTAAGATGAGAGCTACAGACTAAAGTGAGTTCTTGTCTTCAAAACATTGTAGCAGCCCCTGTTTGTACCATCCATTGACCATTTAGCAGATGTATAATTGGTCATTTTGTTGTAACTGGTCATTTAATGAACCATTCCTGACTCCCCAGCAAGAATTTAAGTGCCCTGAGAACAGAGGATATGGCTTCAATTTCTTTTTCTCCTAAGTTTCAGGCACAAGTTTGGGACTGAGTAAAAGCTTATGGATGTTAATTGGCCATGGTGACCCAAGTTACAACTGCTCTTTTTACATACCCACAATTGCATTGATCGGCATCTCACTGATGTATTTTTAGGACTACAGCATTTTACTAAGCACACATATCGAATTTGGGAACCAGATGGGTCAACCACAGTGTCGAAATACTTTTAAAAGGCCTCCTAGAAAAATAAAGTCAAAGTTGTCTCCTGTGACTTTAGCAAAGCAGCACAAACAGAAGGAAACATAAAATCTTTTGCCAAGTTTCCCATAGGTTAAATGGAGAAAACTTTAGAATTCCAGGAAAAGATGTCAGGCAGATAAAAGCATGAAGTTTGATTGGAAATATAAAAACTTAGACCTGGTTTTAAAAAAGGAAAACTCTGTAAACCTAATCATAATAGCTCATTCATACAATTCTTTAAAGTTTGTGAAGCACTTTACAAATCTTACTACATTTAGTCCTTGCAGTAATCCTATAAAGTAGATGTCATTATTAACCCTATTTTACAAATGAGGAAGCTGAGGATTGAAAAGATTAAAGATTTGTTCTTAGTCACTTAGCTGGTAAGTGTTAGAGGTTGGGTTTGAATTTCAGCTTTCTTTAAATTCCAGGTGTTACCCAAAGAAAGAAGACTGGGAAATGAATATAAACTGCTTGCATTTTTGTTTTTCTTCCCGGATAATTTATATCTTCTGAATCCAATTCTCCCTGTGCAACAAGAGAACTGTTCGGTTCTGCATACATATATTATATCTAGGATATACTGTAACCTATTCAACACAAAAAAGACTGCTTGCCATCTGGGGGAGGGGGTGGAAGGAGGGAGGGGAAAAATCGGAACAGAAGTGAGTGCAAGGAATAATGTAAAAAATTACCCTGGTATGGGTTCTGTCAATAGAAAGTTATTTAAAAAAATAATTCCAGGTGTTAGAAATTTGCTATAAAGATAAAAAGTACTCAGGAGTATATAAAGTAAGTTGGGGCAGTCCCTGGGAAGATCTGTGCTTATAGATGTGGTATTAATGAGTATTTTATTTCCTATCCTGAAGTGTTAGGTCCCTTCTTCATCACCCAATTGGTTGGGAACGACCAAATTAACAGACTTCTTGAGCCTCCCATTGCACGTTCCTCCTTGACATGTTCTGTCCCCCACATCATACAACCCATGTTCAAAATAGTGGAAAACTCTTCCTTTGGGAAGGAGAAGTTAATATTAATTCATTAAGCATGTACACCCAGTGCTTGCCGTTACCTTTCCTCTGCTATTTGTTTTGGGTGATTTCTGTTTGTTTATCAGTACAGCCGCTCAACATTGTATTTTGTACAAGTAACTTAGCTAACATGACCTTTCTTAAGTCTTTGTCCCTATATGGAAATTTAACTCTCTAGCTTGCTCATACAGATCCAGAATCCATACCCCTTAGCTGCATATGAAATTCGCGCTGTTCTAAATAAGTTTAAAATATTCTAAAGTTTATACTCCCTTTAAAAATCTACTTTGGAAGAACCACTTTGGAAAACTGCAGTCTAACATGGTAGCAGCAGCAATAGCACACTAACAATATCAATATTGTTGTTCATTATTTTCAGAATGGATCAGTGATATTATGTAGAGAGGTGTTAACTTGCTCATGAATTGTATTTAAGTGAGACAAGAGTTGTCTCATCAATCTTAACTCTCTTTATCAGAGTTGTCAAAGATCAGCGACAAGACAAGGTGGCTGGCGATGACCTAGGACTTGGTGGATGACCTTGGTGTTTTTGACCAAGCTCTGAGCGCCCTACAGTAACTCTGAGGTGTTCAGAGGGACTAGCAGCTCTGGTGTGAGGGCGTGCTGAGCCCTTTCAGAACTGGTCGTCCACCTTTGAGGTTCCCCTTATTACCTAACATTCCTCGGACTCCAAGAAGTTTTACTATGGCCAGTGTCCAGCCCTTGGCACAACCAGGTGGAGGCTAAGACAAGCCTCGGATCCACTGGTGAGTTATGGGAACATCTATCCTACGTGAAGATGCCCTCTGGAGAGCAGGCAGATGAGAACCGCTTGTTCCAGTGGCTGTGAATAATAGCAATATACTTACTACCTCAATGAATTAACGACATCCTCAGCAGCATCCAATGCCTGATGGCCGTTCTCTGCAGGCCTGCTCCTCCTGTGCCCTTCTGGAACCAATTGTTCTATGTGTCCACCATGAAAAGCCATCCAGCACACTGAAGTCATTCTTCTAGTTTGTTCCTATCACCGAAATGATCATCAAATGCATGAGAATATTAACTCTGCTTAAACTTCACCAGATCTCTCTTACCGCGAGACTCTCAAAGGGATCTTAGGGATCATCTTGGCCCCATCCAATGTTGTATAGATTTGGAAGCTGAGGCCACAAGAGGTTAAGTGACTTGTTGAGAACCACAAAAATGGTAAGTGAATGAGTAACAGAGGAGGGAACTGAGCCCAGGCCAAAATGTCCACCCTACCACCCTACCCCTGGTCAAATATGTGCTAATGTTTTTCCCTTTTGGACTCTGTTCATATTATTTATGTACATACAATATATGGACCTTGATATTTATGTGTTTTCTCTCCATTAAAATAGATTCTTCTGGGAAGCAGAAATTGTCTTGTTTTTGTTGGTTTTTCTTTGGATCCCCAGGACTACTTAATACAGAGCTTGGGCCAGAGTAAGACCTTTTAATAAACACACTTGTTGACTGACTAACTCCTCTGTTTGATATTTAAAGCTCTTCTTAACCTGCTTCTCCCTTTACAAGTTTATTCCTCCCCTTCACATTGTCAGTGACTTTACTATCTAAATATTCTGGCATTTTTGCTTTTCCTCTTACCCAACACTCTGTCTTTCATCTCTGCACCTTTACAATGGTAGTCCTATATACCTAGAATGTTTTACTTCTCACCTTCACTCATTATAACTCCTAGTTTCCTTCAAAACTCAGCTTATGTCACCTTCAACATGAAATTTGTCTTGAACCCCAAAGTTTCTCCCCACACTCCATGGCCTTGTATTTAATGTGTATACAGTGTATATTCTTATAAATATGTATACATACACACATATAAATATATGAACAGATAGACATAGTCATATGTATTCATGTATGTGCATATAGATTTAGCTTTGTACACACATCCTTATGTATATGTATAGATATATACACACATACATGCATATATATACACACATACAAAAATGTTTAATTATCAAGGAACCAAAAGACAAGTAAAATACTCAATGTCATACAGCTGATAAGCTTCCCCTATGGAAAACAAGCATTGGTTTTAAATGACTATTGCGTGCTAGACACTGTGCTAAGCATTTTATAAATATTATTACATTTGATCCTTGCAACAGCCTTATTATCACCATTTATAGTGATTTTACAGTGATTTAAGTGACTTGAGTAGAGTCACTGAGTTAAGAGTCTGAGTCGTCTTAATTCTGGACCAAATGCTATATCTACCATTTGGCTTCTGGGGGAATGAATAGGATGAACCAAATGTATTGGTTTAATACTAAAATCAAAGCATTTTTGAGAGCAGAATTTGTTTTAGGTTGTTTTTTTGTTTGTTTTTTAACTATGTGCCCAGTCCCTAGTGCAATTCCTGGCACATAGTAGGATCTTCATAAATTCTGTCTGAATGCTTTCAGAAAAAACTGGAAATAATTACACGAACTGATGCAAAGTGAAATAAGCAAAACCAGGAGAACACTGTACATGGTAAGCAACATTGCATGATGGTTAACTATAAATGAAGACCAAGATCCAAGACAAAGCCAAAGGATTTATAATGAAAAAGATACTTGCCTCCAGAGAAAGATAATGTACTGTGAGTGAAAATTGAAACACATGATATTTTTTACTTTATGTATAATGCTTTTTAATTTGTTTTATAATATGACAAATATGGAAACATGTTTTACATAACTGCACATGTATAACCTATATAAAATAGATTGCTATGGCAGTGAAGAAAGGGGAGAAAGGGAAGGAGAGACTTTGGAATTCAAACTTGTAAAATCTGAATGCTAAAATATATTTTTATATAAAAATTGGAAGAAGAAAACCAAAAACATCCTTTCTGATTGACAATAAAGGTGGTGAAAAATTATGGTAGAATAGGAAGGGCAGTGGACAGTGTCAATTCTAAGTTCAGATGCCAGCTTTGCTACATCCATTGTGGGATCTGAAGTGGCTTCTGCAGTAAATTGAGAAGATTGGACAAGATGAATTCCGACATCTCTTCCAGCTCTTCCAAATCTATTGCACAGTGTTTTCATTCTGTAAAATGCTTTATGTACATTGTCTGATGGAAAAGTGCTCAGGGAAAATATTATTTTGCCTGTTTTATAAATGAGGGAACCCAGACTTAGAAGGCATCTGAATAGTGATGGTGATTGAACTGATATGATCATTAATATAGATTCCTAAAGGTTTTTAGCCTGAGGGCTCTTGGGATCCTGGTTAATGAATAAATTTCGGGGGTGCAATCCACAATTTAAAAAAATTATATTGATAACTTTTTCAATATGAGTGGTTTCCCTTGTAGTCCTTTGCATTTTTTATGCATTTTAAGTTATTTTCAGAGAAGGGTTCCATGGACTTGTTGGGTATATTGTTGGGTATGTGGTGAAAGAAATTCCTGCTTCAGTGGAGGTTGCACTTATTTCTTTTCCATTTATGGGACAGCTAGGTGACTCAATGGATAGAACACAAGTCAAAATCCATCCTCAGACACTTTTTAAGTGATTGTGAGCAAGTCACTTAACCTTTATTGCTTCATGGGTCACTAACAAAAAAGGTGTTTCACTGGAGAAGGGAATGGCAAACCACTCCATCATCTTTGCCAAAAATATGAAGTGTCAAATGTGATTGAACAATAAACTGGGCACTAAAACAGATATATCAGAAAAATGAAAAATATATCTCCTTTCCTTTCAAGCTTTACTCTGGGGCAAAAGAAGCTGTAATAATTTCCAAAGGATGAATACAAACTTTGAGAGCTAAGTAAAATTTGTGTTTCTACTAGAAGAAGTTCTACTGGAGCAGTGGGAGAAGTGGACCTTGAGATGGTACTAGAAGGATGATTAAGACACTGAGAAAGAGGCAATCACTGAGGAAAGGGAGAAGGACATTTGAACGAACCGAGACTAGGATTTAAGAATGAACCAGGTAGGCTCATAGAGGAAACCGATCTAAGAGTGAACAGAGTGTACATTTTAATGAGAAACAAATTTAGAAAGATGAAATGGGGCCAGAATATAAAAGGCTTTGAGTGACAAGATAAAAAATAAAATATAACTGCATCTGACAGGGAAGGGGAAGTCTTGGAGGATTTTGAACATGGAAATGACATGAGGTAGAATTGGTGTTTTAGGAATATTATCATTCAATCATTGAATGTTAAAGAAAGAAAAGCCCTTAAAAAGGCATGTGTTATAATAGAAAAGATGCTGAATTTGGAGTGAGGGAACTTGAATATAAACCTTGGCTTCCTTTTTCCTATGTGTGTATCTTTAGGTGAGTCCCTTTAAACCTCTGAACTTCAATTTCCTCATCTGAAGTGAAGTATTTGTTCTCCAAGGTCTTTTAGGTCCCTGCTACCTACAAATCTCTGATCACGTAATTTTATTTTTGTAGAAACTAAGACAGCAGGGTCCTTCAAGGCCAAAGCCACAAAACTAGCTTATGACAAAAATTGGAACTGGATCACAAAGTTCCTAATTCCCAAGCCAAGGCTCTACCCACTGAACCATACTGCATCTCATTGTACTTTCAATTTGGTGTAGTTTTCAGTCATAGAAAGTGATGATACCCTTAGTTATTTTGAAATTGTTCTTGAAATCCAGAGGGAAAAATTGAAGAGATTTCAGGATTGCCAAGGGCTTTCTCTGAGCTGCTTGTACCTCCTAAGTCACATTATACAGTCTTTTGATTCCTCTCTCAATTGGGAGTATCCTCTGCAAATGATTTTAAGGAGAACATGTACAAAGATCATGCAGGATTAAACAGTATGGATGGGTTTTGATCTTCACCAGTGGAGGGAATGCCCAATCAATGAGATCAGAAAGCCTCAAATAAAGTACCAGCCTAATTAGTTAAGTATCTGGAATGTATGGTGTTACTTTTTGTTATTTTGTCTTCCACACTATTTACATTATTGATTTACATATCTGAGGATCAAGAGTTTTTTGTATTGTAAAAGTGGTTGGAAAAGGGAACCTCTCAGAGACAAGAAAAAAAGCAAAAAGGGATAGGTATGAAGAAAAGGGAATTTTTTTTTCTGGTTTCCTCCACCTACTCCATAATGAAGATGGTCAATTTG